>NC_073306.1:133246959-133259459 GCF_027595985.1 Sorex araneus
CACATGCACACACATACATGCACACAGACACTCACACACACATGCAACACATTCATACACACATGCACGCGCACACATTCACACACATGCACACACATACATACACACACGCACACAGACACACACATGTGCACACATACATGCACACAGACACTCACATACACACACATACATGCACACAGACACTCACATACACACACATACATGCACGCACACGCACACACATGCTCTCTCACACACACACACACACTGGGGCTCTGGAAGGTACCAAGTGCTGGGAAGATTCGGGGACATGCAGCTGCTCGGGACATGCGTGGAGGGGGACACGCCAGAGGCGGGGCTGCGATGGTGAATTTACTCACCAGGAACCCACAGTCTCTGCCGCCCCGCCCGCCCCCTCCCTGGCAGGCCCGTCCCCGCCCCGCACACAGAGCCAGCAGCGTGAGGGGACAGGCCTAGCGATGCCCACGACACGAATGGAATGACGAACGACAGGTCACAGCAAGAAGTCGATGGGCCGAGGTGTGGGGCAGGTGTGTGTGTGCGTGTGTGTGCGCATGTGTGTGTGTGTGTGTGTGTGTGACAGGACAGCGGGGAGGGTGCTCACCTTGCATGCGGCCAGCACAGGCTCCGTCCGCAGCACCCCAGATGGTCAGAAAAGACCCTGAGCCGCCAGCAAGACCCCTGAGCTCAGAGCCAGGAGTGAGCCGTGAGCACTGCCAGGTATAGCAACCCCCCAACACACACACACACACACACACACACACACACACACACACACACACACACAGGAAGGAGGCGCATGGGTAGTATGAAATGCCTAAACGATGATAGACTGCAGCGTTTAAAACTTAAAGATCCCTGACGGAGAGCGAGCGTGAGGAACCTTCTAGAAGGATCTTTCACAAAGAGCCGAAAGAGAAAAGCCAGTTCCGGGCCGCTGTGAGCAGCAGGACACAAACTCCTAGGAAGACACAACTGTGAGGACGCGTCCACTCTGGCCCCGGTGACCGCGGCCACGCGCGGGCTGGAGGCTGTTCCCCAAACGGACCGGACCAGCGCCCCGTCGGGCCGGAGCGGAGACCCGGAAGGCGAGAGAAAGCCCGAACCTGACTCAGGGGGCCAGAGGCGGGCACAGGCGCCGGCGGCGGGGGCGGTCTCGCCCGCTTAGATCACACGGAAGCCAGAGGGGGGCGAGCGGGAGCCGGGAGTGACCTCTGCCAGGGCCCGGCCGGAAGTGCCCCAAGCCCCGTCTTTGCGGCTCCGTCCCTGGCTCTGCCCCCTGGGGTGCTCCGACCCCCACGGCAGGGTGCAGCCTCTCCATGGGCTCCCCGCGGGCACGGACCACCCGGCCACGGCCCCCTGGAGCCGCCTCGTCCCGACCCTGCAGACATGGACCGCGGAGGAAATGGGAAACTGGGTTCTCTGGACACGCAGACCACTGGCGACTTCTGGGACGGACAGACCCCAAACGCCCACCATGACACAGGCGCTCGCTGGGCGGGCATCCCACCACGGCCTGCAGGGCAGAGGACAGGCTTGGCCGCTGTCCCTGGGGCGGGGGCGGCTGGACACACCCGCGGGGATCCGAGAGCGCATCTGTGCCTCTTTCTCCCCCTGAGACAGTTTTCCAATGACAAAACCAGGGTCCGAGAGGCTGGCACCGGGCTCAAGGCGCAGCCCTGCACATGGCTGAGGCAGATCCAATCCCTGGCACCGCGTTTGGTGCCCAGAGCACAGACAGGCGTGATGCCTGTGTGCGGAGCCAGGAGGAAGCCCTGGCACCGCCGGGTGTGGCCCAAAAGCAACAAATGGAGCCAAGGGCCGTGTTGGAAAGAGATTTTGTTTTTGGGTTTTGCCTGACAGGTGGACCCAAGGTAAACACATTTCCCCACCTGCCGCCTGGCGGATCAGGCAGCTGCCTACACTAACAGTTCCTCAGGCAGGGGCGAGGCAGGTGGGGCGGAGGAGGAGGGGGAGAAGAGGGCGGGGGGAGCGGGGCGGGGGGAGGCAGGCAGGGAGTATGGGCAGGGATGTGGTGGTAGGGGGAGTGGGCAGGGGAGGTCTGGCAGGGAGTATGGGCAGGGGTGTGGTGGTGGGGGAGTGGGCAGGGGGAGGCAGGCAGGGAGTATGGCAGGGGTGTGGTGGTGGGGGAATGGGTAGGGGTGAGGTGGGCAGGTAGGAGCCTGGTCGTCCACTCCGCCCCAGAAAGAAGACAGAGGCAGGCAGGGAGGCCGGTGGCGGCCGGCCAGGACACACCTGGGGATAGCAAGGCCACCTCCCGTCTACACCCCTGCCCACCCGCACCCAGCCCCCCGTCCGCCCCGCCTGGCTGGCTCACAGTCCCGCGACCAGGTGGGGGCGGGGGCTGAGCGCGGCTGCCTGAGCAGGGGACCATGTTTCTCCCTCGCCCAAAGGAGGCAGGAAAGGCCAGAACAGGAGCTGACGGCCTGCAGAACCCCTGGGGGTCCGCCCTGAGGCAGGTCGGGGGGAACCTCAGAGCACTGGAGAGCGAGCAGCAATGTGGGACAGTCCCGACAGCCTCCTGTGCCCCACGGGATGGGCACGTCCACCCTGCAGGGCCGCCTCCCCCCCTGCCCGGGCGAGGGGGGTTCCTGCCACCCCGCCGTTCCCCCCCACACACAAGCTGTGTCCCGAGGGCCCCCTCATGGGGGTCCCGACCTTTGCGGGGATCCCGGGTCAGGAAGCGGCTGGTCTGGGACACGCCGAGGGGCGGGCAGGCGCAGACCCCCGAGAGCAGCCCACAGTGCCTCCTCGGTCACCTCTGCCTCAGCCACGGGGCTGCACGGCCCACCCCGCCAGCCGGGGGGCCCAGAGACCCCCAGGACGCCCCTCCCCTGCCTGCCCCTCTGCCCACTCTTTTTTTTAATTTTTAATTTGTTTTTTCCTTTTTGGTCACACCGGCGATTGCACAGGGGTCACTCCTGGCTCTGCACTCAGGAATTACCCTGGCAGTACTCGGGGGACCCTATGGGATGCTGGGAATCGAACCCGGGTTGGCCGTGTGCAAGGCAAACGCCCTCCCCGCTGTGCTATCGCTTCAGCCCCCCCCCTCTGCCCACTCTTAGCCCAGCTGGCGGGGGCCGTGCCGGCCCTGTTGGAACCTGCCCTCCTTCTCGGTGCAGGGGAGGAGCGCGGCCCACCTGGGCCGGGAGAGCCTGAGTCAAGGGAGTCAGGGAGGAATCCTCCCTCCAAACCAGCCTTTGTTTTGTTTGTTTTGTTTGGGGCCACACCCAGCAGTGCTGGGCTCACTCCTGGCTCTGCGCTCAGGAATGGGGACTGGGGGACCTGGGTGTGGTCGAGAGAGAGAGAGAGAGAGAGAGAGAGAGAGAGAGAGAGAGAGGAGATGAGAGACGAGAGAGAGAGAGAGAGAAGGAGAGAGAGGAGAGAGAGAAGGAAGAGAGAGGGAACGAGGGAGAGGGGGAAAGAGAAAGAGGGGGAGGGAGAGAGAGAGGGAGAGAAAGGGAGAGAGGGAGAGAGAGAGGGAGAGAGAGGAGGAGGGGGGAGAGGGAGAGAGAGGGGGAGAGATGGAGGGAGAGGAGAAAGGGAGAGAGGGAGAGGGGGAGAGGGAGGGAAAGGGGAGAGGGAGAGGGAGAGAGGGAGAGAGGGGGAGGGAGACGGAGACAGAGAGGGGGGAGAGAGGAAGAGACGGGGGAGGGAGAGGGAGAGAGAGGGGGAGAGAGGGGGGAGGGGAGAGGAGACAGAGAGGGGGGGAGAGAGGGAGAAACGGGGGAGGGAGGGGGAGGGGAGGGGAGAGGGAGAGAGAGAGGGAGGGAGAGACAGAGGGGGGGGAGAGGAGAGACAGGGGAGGGAGGGGGAGGGGAGGGGAGAGGGAGAGAGAGAGGGAGGAAGAGACAGAGAGGGGGGAGAGAGGGGGAGAGGGGAGGGGAGGGGGAGACAGAGAGGGGGGAGAGAGGGGGAGAGAGGGAGAGAAGGGGGAGGGGAGAGGGTGAGAGGGGAGGGGGAGGGAGAGACAGAGAGGGGGGAGAGAGCGCCCTCCCTGCTGTCCTCTCTCCTCCAGCCTCTGAAAACCAGTTCCACTGTCCACCCTCCAGCCCTTTACTCTGGGCCCATGGACATTCCGGATTCCCTTTCCTTGGGGGCATCCACACCTGGTCGAGTCCAGCTGCTCCTGAGCAAGGTTCCGGGGGGCCCGTGGTGCCAGGGGTCGACCCCGAGACCCTCCAGTGCCGGCCGTCTCCCCGGCCACCAGCCAGGGTCTCTGCCATCCTGTTTCCTCGAATGATCCCAGGGACACCGCCTGTGTCCCCCCTGCCCCGCCCCGGGCTTACGAGTGTCCTCGAGGCTCGGTGAGCTGAGGGGACGGGGGGGGGCGGCATGAAGTAAGGACAACCAGCTCTCGGGGTCAGACCAGGTCACGCCAGGGCCCCCAGCGCGGCCAGCCTCATGCCCTGGGGCCAGGCCATACCGACCCCTCCAGCAGGGCAGCGAGCGGGCAGAGGCTCCGGGGGCTCAGCACCCTCCCTCCCGGCGAGCACTGGACAGCTCTGGCGCCCCCAGACCAGCCAAAGGAGCCTCTCGAGTTCCAGCGAGACCAAGCCTCAACCATAGCACTCCTGAGGGACCCGACTGGCAACGCTGAGGAACTTGGTCCCCACCAGAGACGGCGTCTGCAGGAGTCCCCGCTGCCCCCCGCCCGCATCCCCCGGCAAGGCCGAGGCCAGGGGTACAAAGGGGCGCAGCTCTGTGAGGACCCCGGGGCCCCAACTCTGGCCTCACTGAGTCACGGCGCCTGCCCCCGGCCGGAGAACCAAGGGCAGAGAACCCGCGAGACAGAAGCCCCCGGCTGGACCCCGCACCAACGACCCCCGGGCCCACGTCTAAGGCCTGCCCCAGGCCGGAAGCAGCTCGGACCCCGCCCACCTGTCGCCGGGAGCTGGTGGTCTGCGCCCCAAGCTGCGTCCCGCCCGCCTCCCCAGGGTCGGACCCCCAGGAACGACCCCCGTCCCCCCTCCACGCTCGGTGCCACTGATTCCGTCACTCTCAGGCCGGAGGCCACTGCCCTGCCCTGCGGCCACCCTGGTTGGTCTAGGCCACGGCCGCCTCCTCCACCGAGACGGGGACACGGTGAGACTCGGGGGGGGGCACGGCCGCCCCCACTTCACCACGACACGTCTGTCAACACTCAGGGTTTTGTTTGGGTTATTTGGGGGGAGAAGACTGGGCCACACCCAGCCCTGCTGGGGCTCACTCCCAGCTCTGTGCTCAGGGCTGACTCCTGGCTCTGTGCTCAGGGCTGACTCCCGGCTCTGTGCTCAGGGCTCACTCCCGGCTCTGTGCTCAGGACTCACTCCTGGCTCTGTGCTCAGGACTCACTCCCGGCTCTGTGCTCAGGGCTCACTCTCAGTTCTGTGCTCAGGGCTCACTCTCAGTTCTGTGCTCAGGGCTCACTCCTGGCCCTGTGCTCGGGGCTCACTCCTGGCTCTGTGCTCAGGGCTCACTCTCGGCTCCGTGCTCGGGGCTCACTTCTGGCCCTGTGCTCGGGGCTGACTCCTGGCTCTGTGCTCGGGGCTCACTCCTGGTGGGGCTCGGGGACACAAGTGCCCTGCCCGCTGTGCTGTGCTCCCATCCCGACTAGCCATTGGAGGAGACGGAGACTCAGAAGCCAGAGGTCCCTCCCCCTGCCCCCACACCTGACCCAGGGCGGCTGCTCCCAGGAGGGCGGGCGCGGGCCCGCCTGGCACCGCCTGAGACAGATAGCAAGCCAGAGTCTGGGGTGAGGGGCGAGCTCGCCCGACCTGTCACAGCACAGCGGCGACAACAGCTGGGGCAGATTCCGCCCCGCCCGTCAGCCCAGCCGTGGGCTCCCTGGCGGGGCGGCAAAACAAGGCCCCTGACACCAGGTGTCCCGGCCATGGGCCCAGGGCGCAGGTGCGAGCTCGGGGCAGGCCCGGGTGTGCCCGGCTCAGGGTCCGTCCCCGTCACCCCACCGGACCATCACCCTCCGCCAACGGGCGCACAGCACGCGCCCTGCCCACCCCGGGGGGCTCCGAAGACGTTTCTAGAGAGGCCCGTCCCCGCCGGGGCCCGCCTCACCCCTGCCCACCACCTGTCTCCCCACCTGCTAGGATTTTCCCCCTCGGCCCTCGAGCCTCGGCCCCTCCTCTGCCTCCTCCCCGGGTCCCCACGCTGGGCACACACTCTGAGTGGCCCCCACTTCCCTCGGGCCTGGGGGGGGGCGGCAGAGTCTCGCCCCTCCCCTGGCCCGGACCCCCTGCCGCCGGGACAGGACTTGGCTGGGGACAGGTGAGGGGCAGCGTCCCTGGGCGGGAGGGAGCCCCAGGAGGGTGGGTGCGGGGGGCAGGGCCACCCTCAGGCCCTACGGCAGGTCAGTCCTGCGGCTCCCGGCCCTGGACACGGAGCCCAGCCTCGCGGCCACGCCAGACGCCGCTTGCGAGGGACGCGGCAGCCTTGGACGGACAGACGGACGCGCCGAAGCTGCTCCCGGTTTCCCCGGGGCCCCGGAGCCGAGGGCGCAGTGCGGGGCGGGAGAGGCTGGCCCGGCCCTACCCGGGGTGGGGGGGTCCCAAGGGTCTTTGAGCAGAGACTGGCCTTTGGGGAAGGGGCTCTCAGACGCCCCGTAACGCTCGCCCCGGGCTCTCTGCCCGGCGCCGGCTGTGTCGGGGCGGCCGAGACTCGGGCCGGGGCTAAGCGCAGGCGCGGGGCAGCTTCCACCCTGGGTGCAGCCTTGGTCCCGGGGCTTCTGGAAGCCAAGCCGAGGCCAGAGAGAGAGAGAGAGAGGGAGAGAGAGAGCGAGCGAGAGAGGGAGAGAGAGAGCGAGAGAGAGAGGGAGAGAGAGGGAGAGGGAGAGAGAGGGAGAGAGCGAGAGAGAGAGCGAGAGAGAGAGAGAGAGAGTGAGAGAGAGAGTGAGAGAGAGAGAGAGCGAGAGAGAGAGCGAGAGAGCGAGAGAGAGAGCAAGAGAGAGAGAGAGAGAGCGATAGAGAGAGTGAGAGAGAGAGAGAGCGATAGAGAGAGAGAGAGAGAGCGAGAGCGAGCGCAGGCTCAGAGGCAGGACCACCCCTGGCCTGGTCCCCAGCAGCTGAGTTCTCGGCCCTGTCAGGAGTGACCCCTGAGCACAGGGCCAGGAGCAGGACCCAAAAGGAAAACCACCCAATGAGTACATGCCCCCGCCCCACCCCGTCCTCCTGGGCACAGCTGCCCGCCCCCTGTCCTCCCTGGCTGGCCGCACACCAGGGGTCACTGTGTCCTGAGCTCGCCTCGAGGGTCGCCTCGAGGGCCAGAGGCGTCTGTCACAGGGGGAAGAGCGTTCTCCTCCCCTGCCTCGATGTCCCCACCTGCTTCAGGGACAGGCCCCCGGCTCCCACATCAGGCAGGGCGAGGCGCCAGCTCCCGGCAGGATCCGCCGGAAGCCGCACGGCGACCTCGGGGACGTCCAGGACGTGCAACACCCACCTCCAGCCCCCAGCTGCCCCCGGGACCTAACACCCCCCTCCAGCCCCCAGCTGCCCCCGGGACCCAACGCTCGCCCAGCCCCGACTCCCGGTCCCGCCGTTCCTGAGGCTGCCCCCGAGGCTCGGCCCCTCCCTCCGGAGCCGGCGTCCGGCCTGTGCCGCTGCCCGCGTGAGCCCCGCCACCTGAGCGCGCCCGGCAGCCAGAAGCCGCTCGATAAATATTTGCTGGGAAAATAAACGAGCGGCCGAGAGCCCGGGCTCCTTCGCGGCTCCGCGCGCTGCCGGTGATTCATGCCCCCAGCAAAGGGCCGAGAAAGGGGCTCATTCATGTCTGGGCGGCCCGTCTCCGCGGTGCCGCAGCCCCGGCAGCTCAGCGCCCTGAAAGGCGGGCATTATCCCGGGCGGACCAGGGTCTCCGGCCCGACTCCGGGCCGCTTCTGGGGATCGGGGAGGGGAGGCAAGGCAGGAGCTGGTGACTCGGCCCGGCCACCTCGTGGGGACACAGAGGGGCAATGCCCCACCCCCCGCCCCACCCCTCCCCAAGCCAGGCAGCAGGGAGAAATCGATGTTCCAGAAACTTCTCTCCAGAGCTGGTGTTGGAGCTGGGAGGAACTGAAGCTGGACACCCGTGCACCTGCCCTCACCTGCGTACCCCAACAGGGCGTGTGAACGCCCCAGGGTCGGGGAGCAACCCCCCAGGGGCACAAGACCCCCGGTCACGGTGGCTCACGGCGGGGTCCCACACACACAGCTGCGAGGTCCGGCTGCTCCCTCCCAGCCAAGGTGCTGCGGGCCCCGGGTCAGGGCCCAGACCAAGAACCTGAGCCCCCGCTGCCAGGGAGGCACGAGCCCACCCTTCTGCGTCCGCCCGGCGGGTCTAGGAGCTGCGTCTCTCTGTTTCTCCCGAGGCCGAGGGCCTGGGGGGCGGAGGGGGGGCGCCCTGCAGAACCCTCAGCCCTGGGGGGCCGTGACTGCCGAGAGGGTGTCTGAGGGGGCCGGGAGGGGCCGGGCCTCTGCGGGTCCAGGAACCACGTCAGCAGGGGACCAGGTGCCGTTCCGGGGGTGCCACTGGGCCTGGCTCTGCCCCGGGCCTGGGGGAGCCAGCGCCCACACACTTGCTCCCCCGGCAGCGGGCCCCCGAGGTCGGGGACATGCTCTCCCAGAGAGGCACGGCCACCAGCCTGCCGGGAGGAATTGGGGAGACCCCCGCAACGGCCTCCCCTAACGGGTCCCGGGTCCGAGTTACACAGGACTTAAGATCTAGGGCTGGGCATGGCAGCATCTCACTCGGGGGCGGGGACTCGGGCTCCTGCAGTGACCATCCCTGAGCACAGAGCCAGGAGCACCTCTGCCTGAACACCCCCACCCAGAGCACTTGGAGAAACCCCGCCCCCTGCCCCCAGGCTCCCAACTGGGAATTCTCGGATGTTCCCCAGAGCACTGAATCCTCAGGAGGGAGGGAGGGGACGCCAGGGGCACTTTCTGCTGAGTCTACACTTGGGGGCACTTTCTGCTGAGTCTACACTTGCGGCTTCCTTCCACAGGCTGGCGGGCACAGGGCGAGGAGTAAGTGAGCGGGCGGGGAGGGGCAGCAGACAGGCGCGTGCAGGGAAGGTTCCCTCCGGGGACAGTGCTCCTCTGGCCCTGTCGGCCTTCCCCCTTGGAATGCCACTGTTCGGGAGGGGGATGCGATGGTGGTGGCTCTGGCAACCATCTTGGACCACAAGGTGACCGCGGGCGTTGCTGAAGGGCCCTGGGGGCCCCGTGGCTCTAACCGGCCCCTCGTGCCACTCTCCGTGCCAGAAAGCAAACCTGCACGTGCTGGAGCAGCTACTCTCCGGGCTGGGGTAGAAGCGACCAACTCCCGCGGCCGCCCCTCCCCTCACGGCATGGCGACGTCCTAGCGGGAGTCGGACCCCCGCCCGGGCAGCCTCAGTGACGGCCCCTCCGGGGGCAGGTGGTCACCAGGTCAGAGCACGCGCCTGCCCTGGTCCTACACCCCCTTGGTCCTACACCGCACGAGCATCTTAGGGCTTCTGCAGGGGGGAGGTGGGGGAGGGCGGCCGCCTGGCCGCAGGGGGTCGGTGGCACGGGCTGGAGGTGAGACAGTTGCTCCCCTCAGAATGAAGGGTGCCAGGACAGCCTGGCAGTTTTCTTAGAATTTTTTTTTGGCTTTTTTTTGGGGGTCACACCCGGCGATGCTCAGGGGTTACTCCTGGCTCTGCACTCAGGAGTTACTCCTGGCGGTGCTCAGGAGACCCTATGGGATGCTGGGAATTGAACCCGGGTCGGCCGCGTGCAAGGCACACGCCCTCCCCGCTGTGCTATCTCTCCAGCCCCAGTTTTCTTAGAATTTAAAGCTGAAAGTCAACAAATATTCGCCGAGCAGTGCCGGCCCCGGGGCAGGGGGCCTGCTGGGAAGCCGCGTCCGGCAGAGGGACGCGCTGAGGGCCACCGCAGCACCATAGCGGCCACCGGGGCAGCGGCCATGACGGGCACGGCTCACGCCCTGGTCTCCGCTCGGTCCCTGGCTGTGGCCTGCGGGAGGCTGTGGGCTCGGCCAGAGGGCAGGGAGCCCCAGGGGCGGCCCTGGCACCCAGAAGGCTTCACTTGCTTTCTAATAATTATTTACATATGCACATATGTATGATGCACACACAGATACACAAACACACACGAGAGACGCTCAAGGAGGTCAGGCTCGCGCGCGCGCGCACACACACACACACACACACACACACACATGAAGGAGCTGTGGCTCAGTCAGGTCGGGCACACACATCTGACACACACAGACATACAGACACACACACATAGACACACAGAGATACTCACAGACACACACAAAGACAGACATGCACAGACATGCACAGACACGCACAGACACGCACAGACACACACAGATGCACAAACACACAGACACACACAGACAGGCACACACACAGACTCACACAGACACAGGCACACACAGACATGCACGGATACACACACACACACACAAAGACACACACATACACACAGACCCACACAGACATGCACAGATACACACAGACAGGCACACACATAGACCCACACAGCCACACAGATATGTACAGACACACATACAGACACAAACAGACACGCTCACGCTCATGCACACACACACACACACACACACACATACGAGGAAGCTATGGTTCAGACAGGTTGGGCACACACAAGCACACACACACACACACACACACACGCACACACACATGCACACACGAAGGAGCTGAGCTGGGCCCAGACAGGTCAGACAAGCTGTCCCAGGCGCCACACGCAGGGCGTGAAGCCCCTTCCACGCCCCTCCCCCGGGCCAGGTCCAGCTGTCGCTGGGAAGCGGATGGACCCCGACTCCCTCCCCCAGCCACAGTCCTGGCTGTCGCCAAGCTGCCTGGACGGACAGACGGACAGTGGGTGCCCAGACAGACAGGCAGCAGCCGCCAGCTCTGCTCCAAGGCTCAAGGCCTGACGCCGGAGCCTGCCCTGCCCGCGGCCGGGAGGGTCCTGCCAGCGGGGCAGCGTGGAACAGGCGTCACCCGAGCCTGGTGGCCTTTCCCGGGCCCTGCCCGTCCCTCCCCGGGGGGGACAGCAGGAGGGACAGAGGAGGCTGCGCGGGCAGCTCTCGGGGTAGCTGGGCTGCCGGGGGCCTCGTTCCCGGGTGCAGGCACTCCCGAGCCGCCTGGCGACGTGTCCAGCTGGGCCTGGCGGGAGCAGCCACTGGCCACGGCCGCGTGCGTCCCCCTGGGAGCAGGGATGGAGCAGCAGCACCGGGAAAGGAGTTCCGGGCCGGAGCGGGGGTCTGCCCGCGTCTGCCACGGCCCCCGGCCCCTCACGCTCGCTCCGGCCCGGACCCCCGTCACTGCCCTGCGGCTCGTCCTCCCTCCCGGCCAGCTCCCGGCGCGGGGACGGGGCCCCTCTTAAAGCCAGGCCCAGCATCTTCCTGTCTAGACGGAGCCGCCCCGAGAACAAATCCACAGGCCCCGCAGCGTGGACACGGGGGCCCGGGGGAGCCCCCTGGGCGGGGACCGAGGCCCCAGGGGGCCAAGCTAGCTGCTCTGGCAGCCGGCGGCCACCCCCCCCCCCCGTGCCAGGCGCAGGAGGGACGGCTCGTCCCCCCAAAGGTGGGAAACAGACAACAAAGGCCGTGCGCCCCGCGGCCGAGCAGAGGCCCCCCTCGGGAGCCTCCCTTTCCGGCCCAGAAGCACCGGCGGCTCAGATAAGGGCTGCGGGGGGCTGGGGGGCTTCAAAGGCTTGGCACCCACCCACGGCGGCCGGCTCCCCGTGCCAGGGGCCCGAGAGCGGGTGGGAGCAAGCGGGAGGCCCCGGGCTCGGGGCCAGGGCCAGGAGGCGGCTGGAGGCTCAGCCAGGGGCGGGAGGAAGCGGGGCTGAGCCTTTCAAGTGGCTCCAAGAGCGCCTGGCCGGCCGGCCCGGCCAGCATCCTGGTCAGCGGCGTGTCCACACGTGCCCACCATGATGCCGGCAGGGGGCCATAGCTGGCAGCTGGCAAGGGGGGTGGCATCCCTGAGCGGGCACCCCGTGGCACGTGCCAGGCCTCCAGCGTCTGCAGTGCCCGGCCTGTTGGACGACCCCAAAGGCCTGGGGCCTGCGGCTGGACCCGCTGACTGTGGGCGGCTGCCGTGCCCCCCGCACGTGTGCCCAGGAAACCGCCCATCTCGGAACCCGCGCACGGCCCGTTTCTCGCTGAGCTCTTATGAGGCTCCCGTGGGGTCTGGGGACGCCGTGTGTGCCGTGGACAGCTGCCCGCAGCCCGCCCAGCCTCACCTCGGTGCCACGGCCTTGGGGCAGGAAGGCCCCGCCAGCCCCGCACAGACCCCCTCGCCCAGGCAGCACCCGCCCCTCCAGGTCCTCTCTGAGGAAACGTTTTCCTTTCCTCCCAGTAGCCACGGCCCCGCTGTCCACTCGCCTCACTCCTGAGGGCCGCGCCCCGCGCCCATGAACACATGCACACGTCTTCACACTGACACATGTGCACACATCCCACATGTACACACATGTATGCAC
>NC_073306.1:133264459-133454459 GCF_027595985.1 Sorex araneus
ACCGCAAGGGAACACCCACGGCATACTTCTTGATTAAAAAAGGAAAGTGAAAAATAAGGGAGTTTTTCTTCTTCTGCATCATTCTAAAACTAACTTGTGCCCACTGCATGGAGTCACGACTTCTGTTTGCCTCTGGGGGCCCAAGTCCCGGGCGGGGGGTGAGGGGTGGGGGCAGAGGGGTGAGGGGCAGAGGAAGCTGGCCGGGCCCGGGAACGGAATTGGGCCCCTCTTCACTGGGGGCACTTCCTGCCTCCGCTCCCCCAGCACCGGGAAGGCCCAGGGCGGGGGGCCGGCTCGGCTCACCGTGGGGCCCAGGCCAAGGGCGCCCTGGTCCTCTTTTGACTGACCGTCAGCCCCGGGCTCACGCTGCCCAGCTGGTGCCAGGAGAGCAGGCGCGGGGGCCTGGGCGGCTGGGTAGGGGCCGGGGCAGCTGGGTAGGGCCTCAGAGAGAGGGAGAAGTGGGAAGAAGGGGAGGAGGGGAAAATAAAAGCCCACAGGGCTGAGTCTGACGGGGACGAGCACTCCTGGCAGGTCCCCCTGGGTGGGTCCCCAGAAAAACGAACTGTTTGTTTGCAGAAGGAGATAGATGTTGAGGGGTTGCTGAGGAGTTTCTCAGAAAACGGGGCAGCGGGCAAGTAAGCCGGGGAGCCTGTGAGAAAGAGGAAGGAGGGGGGAGGTGACTGCCGGCTTGAGACGTGCGTTTAGAGGACCGTCAGGGCTGGCACTGCCTGAGCGGGGGAAGGGAGTGTGCAAAGGCCCTGGGGCGGGTGTGGGCGCAGGGCTGGGACCAGCAGAGCCAGCTGAGCTGACGGATGCTGCAAACGCGGCTCTGCTTCCTGTGTGGGGCAGGCGTGCAGGGTGCGGACAAGACGGGGAAACCAGTCAGGCTGCTCTCGGTATCAACTGCCACCAGATAAGGCTGATGATGGCACCTGTCAGCCCTGGGAGTGGATGGCGGGTGCTGAGGAAGGGCTGAGGCCCAGCGTCCCCCGCCCTTGGGCAGGTGTCCACTAAAGAAGAGGCAGCACGGGGCTGGAGCGATAGCACAGCGGGGAGGGCCTTTGCCTTGCACGCGGCCAACCCGGGTTCGATCCCCAGCATCCCATAGGGTCCCCCGAGCACCGCCAGGAGTAATTCCTGAGTGTAGAGCCAGGAGTGACCCCTGAGCATCGCCAAGTGTGACCCAAAAAGTGAATAATTAAATATTTTTTTAATTTAAAAAAGAAGAAGAAGAAGAAGCAGAGAAGGGGACACAGTGCCCCGGGCCCTGACACCTGTTCCTGCCAGCCCTGGGCCTCTCTGAGCCTTTTCTCCTGAGACAAGAGGACACAACTCAACCACTCCCAAATTCGCTTTCAAAAAATAAAATGTCAGGGGGTCAGAACGATAATCCAGCAGGGAGGGCGTCTGCACGTGGTCAACCTGAGTTCAATCCCCGGCATCCCATAGGGTCCCCCGAGCACCGCCAGGAGTGATTCCTGAGCACAGAGCCAGGAGTAACCCCCTGAGCATCGCCAGGTGTGACTCAAAAGGCCAAATAACTAAATAAATAAACCAAATAAAAAAAAAAAAGTCAGCTTCTAGTTCCCAAATGAGTCAACGCCAGCGCCAGGAAACCACGCACGCAGGGGCAGGCCCTGGGGAAGGGAAGCTGAGGTTGCCCCTCGCAGGGGCCGAGCGAGCCCGCGGCCCCGCCAGGAGCCGCTCCCAGCCACGGCCACACAGCTGCAGGCAAAGCTGGAGTCCACAGACCCCCACCAGGCCACGCCCAACTTAGGAGGGGGGTTTGTTTCTTGTGGGGAGCAGGGGGCCAGCACCTGGGATGGACACAGGTGGACACGGCCCTCTCGGGGGAGGCGCCCCCAGACTGGACAAGCCTGAGCAGTGAGGACCAAAGACTTTCTCTCCCCACAACTCTGTTGGAAACCGTCAGTGACCAGCACCCGGCCACGTCCTCCGAGGACGGCCAGAGAAGAGGCCAAAAAGGGGAGGAGGGGGCTGGAGCGATAGCACAGCAGGGAGGGCGTTTGCCTTACAAACGGCCGACCCGGGTTCGATTCCCAGCATCTCATAGGGTCCTCCGAGCACCACCAGGAGTAATTCCTGAGTGCAGAGCCAGGAGGAACCCCTGAGCATGGCCGGGTGTGACCCAAAAAGAAAAAAAAAGTGGAGGTAACACATGGGTCCCAGGGTAGCCTCAGGCTGGGTGAGCACAGAGAGCGGTTGGGCCTTTCACACGGCCGACCCGAGTTCGATTCCTCCGCCCCTCTCAGAGAGCCCGGCAAGCTACTGAGAGTATCACGTCTGCGCGGCAGAGCCTGGCAAAGCTCCCCGTGCGTATTGGATATGCCAAAAACAGTAACAGTAAGTCTCTCAATGAGAGACGTTACTGGTGCCCGCTCAACAAATCGATGAGCAACGGGATGACAGTGACAGTGACTATCTGAAGTTAAATCAAAAGCCACAAACATAAAAGATGATCATGAAAAAAAAAAAAGGAAATGTTCACAGTATGAGCAAAGTTTGTTTTTTTTTTAAAAGAGCCCAGAATCCTTAAGCCGGGGATAAGCGTGCAGTGACAGAGTCATGCTTTTGAAAGGAAAAAAAAAAGTGAGCAGCCAGCAGCCAGTTGCTCATAATAGTTATTTTAGATAATTATGTGCCGCTCAGTGCTTTCCCATACTTTCTGCCTTCCACGCAAGAATTTATGCTTCCTGTGAACTCTCCTCTGAAATTCAAACCCCAAATGATGGCTTTGCAAAGTTTCCGTCCGCACACGGGCCTCTGCAGAACTCGGGAACTTTCTCTCGGGGGAGGGAGGAGCAGAGGCCAAGGGGACGGGGCTGGTCTCAACCCTGACCGGCCCAGGAAGACTTTCTCCTCTGGCGGCTGAACTAGCAGCACTGATGCAGCGTCCACGGGCGCCTCTGTCCAGCGAGTGACTCAGACCAGCACCCACCTGCCCCCTCCATCCAATGAGAGACTCAGACCAGCACCCAACCAGGCCCCTATATCTAGAGAGTGACTCAGACCAGCACCCACCAGGCCCCTCCAGCCAGCAAGCAACTCAGACCAGCACCCACCCACTCCCTCTATCAAATGAGAGACTCAGACCAGCACCCACCAGGCCCCTCTGTCCAGCAAGTGACTCAGACCAGCGCCCACCTGCCCCCTCCATCCAATGAGAGACTCAGACCAGCACCCACCCACCCCCTCTATCCCATAAGGACTCAGACCAGCACCCACCAGGCCCCTCTGTCCAGCAAGTGACTCAGACCAGCGCCCACCCGCCCCCTCCATCCAACGAGAGACTCAGACCATCACCCAACCAGGCCCCTATGTCTAGAGAGTGACTCAGACAAGCACCCATCAGGCCCCTCCATCCAATGAGAGACTCAGACCATCACCCAACAGGCCCCTATATCTAGAGAGTGACTCAGACAAGCACTCATCAGGCCCCTCCATCCAATGAGAGACTCAGACCAGCACCCACCAGAGAGCCACAGGGAACCCCAGGGGTGCCCCGGGCTCTCTCTGACCACAGCCTGCCCAGCGAGCTCCTACCTGGACCACAGGGTGGCCCCCCGTGGGCGCCTTCACAGCCCCCCGGCTGCCTTCCGTCTCGTAGTGGGCCCGGTGGTGTGGTTTGGGCTGCACCTCGATCCGTAGCTCGTAGGAGCCCGACTGCTGTGCCAGGGGCCACTCCAGCGGCGGGACACTGGGGAAGGAGAGAGAGTCAGTCTCGGGCCCGCCCGGCCCCCCGCCCCTCTCCTCCCGCAGACCCGCGCACGAGGGAATTCAGAAGACTGTCGCCTTCCAACTTTATCTTAAAATGATTTTTTTAAAGTCCTCGAGGGGGACAGCAGTGCAGCCAGGACACCCGCCCAGCACAGGCCCGACCCCTGTGGGGGTCCCAGCACTACAGGGTCCCCCGAGCGTGGCCAGATGCAGCCCAGAAGAGGACCCCGCAACGCCAGAGGGGGCCCAGGGACCCCCGGCACAGCAGGTCTGAGCCGAACCACATCCTTGGGCCCTTCCCCAGAACCTTCAGGCGCTGACAGAGCCCCTGGGATGCTCCGTTTCCTGGCACAGCAGGGCGAGAGGGGGCCGCGCAGACGCCACGCTGCATCAGACAGGAAGTGCCACTGTGCGGCCCGGCGCCCTGTGACCACACCACAGAGCACAGAGCTCGTATCTCATCAAGGGGGAGTTAACTTAGGGGAGAGGAAGGTTTCTTCCTGCTCGGGTCCGAGCGGGGGCAGGAGAGGACGCGGGAGCCACCCATCAGACACCCCAGTGGGGAGCGAAGGACGGTGGAGGAGGCCAGGCAGGGGTTCGAGGGCCCTCCTCGCCTCGACCCTCCCCTCGGGGAACCAGGAGTCCCGAGAGCTGAGAGTCTCCGATGGCCGCTCGGAGCACCAGCTCCTCCATCCCGCCGGCCCCGACACCCACAACGCTCCTCTCCGCAGGTAGGAAGTGGCCAGGCGCCGAGGCTGCCTCAGTTTCATTTTCAGTCTCCGAGAGGCCCCACACAGAGCCTGGCGGGGGCGCAGGCAGTCGGGATGAGTCAGCGGAAGAGCCGGCTGGGGGCTTCTCGTGCATCTTCATCTCATGCCAAGGTCCCCCCCCCCCGACTGGATCTTCACCTGTGACCTCCAGGTGGGGGGAGGGGGAATCCTCGTAGCCCACGTGGGGGGCACGTGAGTCAAGCACCGCCGGCCTGCACCACTGCTTGGGGCATCCGAGCACATAACGCCGGTTTCCTGAGACCACGCGGAAAAGGCAGCCGACGCTCCTCGTCCAGTGCTCCCCAGGTCCTCCGCTGGGGTGCCTCGGGTCAGAGCAACTTCTCTGAACCAGACCCAGGAAGACGCCTCCGTTAGGCGCCACTCGGCCACAGGGCCGGGCGCTTGCCAGCTTCCCAGAAAGGGCTCGAGGCAAGGGCCCCTCGCAGGAAAGCGCCGGGCACTGCCCACACCCGGTTTCCCTGTCATCAGCTGCGAGAAGATACAGCACAGCAGCCCCCGCTTAGTCACAGGGCAGGGGGGGAACACTCCAAGGCCCCCGGGATGCCTCGGAGAGCATCGGTCCTTGGGTCCATGCGCGCAGTCACGCCCAGTTCATGCCTCTGACACAGTAGTACCCTAAATCCGACAGCTCAGTTCTACCCACGCCCAGTCACAGTGGGGAGGCCTTTCCTGCGTCTCCCGTGGTGTTTGGGGATCACGGTTGGCCACCAGTGATGACCAGGAGGGGGACAGAGCCACAATACCAAGCGGTGTGAGCTGCAGGGGGCTCACGGGGCCAACGCCTCATCCGTCACAGCGGGGCTGGGGGGCAGCCCCCTTCACACCCCAGCATGACCATAGCCACCAGGTCAGTGGGCCACCCCCCACCCCCACCGGGCGGGCGGGGAGTTGGGAACCACTGTTGGATCAGCTCGGTCACGGCTGCCTCCACAGCTGTTGTGAAAAGGTCGGAGGCCACTTTCTAGAAGTTACCGTCCGATGTGACTCCCGCCCTCATGTGCCAGCACACTTCAGCTCCTCCCAGCGGCCCCCGGAGGCCCTCGCCCTGAGGTCTCGGGGTGCCCGGACTCTCACTGTGGCCTCCCTGAAGTGCCAGATGCCACTGAACTTTCGCCTGCGGCAAATCCTCTAGCTTCATTCTTGCCCCCCAGGAGGGGCGTTCAA
Source organism: Sorex araneus (assembly GCF_027595985.1). NCBI lineage: Eukaryota > Metazoa > Chordata > Mammalia > Eulipotyphla > Soricidae > Sorex > Sorex araneus. Next base: position 133,270,153 of record NC_073306.1, read on the forward strand.
AAGTCTGCAGAACGAGGCTGATATTTTTTTTTTTAATCACTTTACCACTCGGTATCTCCGGAAGTTTCACAAGACTCCGTGCGTTGATAGACTGCTGTTCAGTTTGGTTCTGGACGAAGCCTTTGACGAGTGACATCGATGCTAACAATTAAACCTCAGAGTCGGTGCAAGACTCTGCCTCTGAGTTCCAGTCCCCCGCTGATGTCCAGGCGTGCCCGGAGAAGCCATGCTGTGAGACTGTCCCGACGGTCCCTCGATTCGGTCCCTCGACTCGTTCTCAGGGTCTTCGCTTGCTTTGTTTGCAGACAAAGCCCCTCCACTCCCCCTCGTGGGATGTTCTGGTCAGTCTCTGGTCGCTGGTGCACTGGCTCCTTGGACACTAAGCGCCCCACCCCACCCAGAACCTCAGGGCCGGCCGCCTCGGGCTCAGGACGGAGCTGTATGAGTCCCTGAGACAGCTGTATCCGCGGCCAGTGGCAGCACTGGGACCCCCGCCCGGGGAGACCCCCACGCCCACCCCAGCTTTCCCCTGCAGCTTCCCTGTAGCTGGGGTCCCCTACTGGCCAGGCCAGTGTCCGTCCAGACCCGACAGGAAGTGACTGGGCACTGCCAACCAGGTTGGCTCGGGGTCACGAGATGTCAGTTCCAGGCTGACCCTCGGCCCCTGTCCACTGCTGTCCCCGACCCCCTCCTGGGCCCATCACAGTGCGGAGCAGGTGCATGACAATCAGGGTGGACTGGTCACTCCTCCCGGGGCCCTCCGAGCGGCCACGGCATCCGGGGACTGCCGTCCACGGGCCACTCGGCGGCCGCCCTCCCAGCACAGGCGCTGCCCCGCCCCCTGCCCCCTCGCCGTGCCCCGCCCCCTCGCCGGTCATCACTCACCTGCAGATGGAGAACGGGGGCGGCACCAGCTGCTTGGGCCACGTGGGCGTCACCAGCAGGATGGACTCGGGCGCCGAGTTCCTCCGCTCCTCCTCCGGCTCGCTGGGGCCCAGGAACTCCACGGCCGGGTAGAGGTGGTGGGCCAGGCCGGCCTTGGCCGGGGCGGCCGAGCCGGGCCCCCGCTCCGCGCTGGTCTTCCACATCTTGGACGGGATGCCGCAGGAGTCGGCCGCCAGGCTGCTGAGCGCGTCCATGATCACGCTGGAGCCGGCCGCGGCGGGCGGGAAGCCGGCCGAGGGGCCTTCGTCCGGGGGCTGCGGCGAGGGGCTGCGGGAACGCTGGGGCGAGGCTCCGGGCAGCAGCGCGGCGGCCGCCGCCCCGGCACACGAGTGCCTCCGCTTGGCTCCGGGCGACGAGGAGCGCGAGGCCGGGCGGGGCGCGGGCGAGGGGTGGCCCAGGCAGCTGTCCTCGGCTAGGCTGGTCCGAGGCGACATTATGGGCGAGGTTCTGGGGGAATAATGAGCAGGGATGTTTTGAAACTGGGGACACAGGTCCTCGGGCCCGCAGCCGCCGCCGCCGTTGTTGGGCGAGACGCAGGGCGAGGTACAGGGGGAGAAGGAGTCGGAAATGAAGCTGGCAGAGGACGCGCTGCTCGCGGGGCTCAAGCAAGGCGGGTCGCGGTAGCCCTCCAGGCCGGGCACGGGCAGCGTGAAGCCGCAGGGGGGCTGCGGCCCCCCCGGCAGGCCGGCGGCGGCGGCGGTGGCATCTCTCCCGCCGAGGGACCCTCCCGCCTGATTCAGTTCGTGGGACGGAGTGATCTCAATCCGCGGGCTCACGCTCAGAGTCCCTGATGGCTTCACTGCGCTCAGAAAGTTCTGGGCCCCCACCCTAGCCGGCTCTCCGAATCGGGGCTCCCCCAGGAGCTGGGGGTCATAGTCCGGAGCGGCATCCGGGTACGCGAGTCCGGCGGACGGGCTGCCGACCTTACGTGCGCTCGGCTCTTCTGGAAAGAGAAGGGGGGAGGGGGGGTCTTTTTAAGCCTCTCGAACAGAACAGTCAGCGCTGGGGGTGGGGGGTGGGGGTGCCTACCTACATCCCCGCTGTTGCCAGACCCCCTAGGCGGAAACTGTCCCTCCTTCCTTGGAGGGGCTGCGGTGCCAAGAGCGGGGCGCGGGGGGCTCCTCCAGGCCGACCACTCGGCGCCTGGGGGTCCGCGCGGCCTGTGGGGCTACCAGACGTCTGTGTCCCGGGCCGCCTAGAAGGTGTGGGCTCGGCCGGGCGACACCTACTGCACCAAGGCCCCGGGGAGGGGGGCCTGCAGGACACACACCCAGAAGTACCCCCGAGAGCGAGGACCTGGACCCTGTATCTCATCTAAGCCTCGACCCCATGTCCCGGCGGACACTGGGGCCCCAGGACGGAGGGTCCCTGAAGACACAGAATGGGCAGGAGCAGAGTCACACACACACACACACGCACACACACGCACACACACACATGCACACACGCACACGCACGCACGCACACGCACACCACCGGGGCTCCCTAAGGCAGTGCCAGAGCAGAACAGAATCCACAGACTTCAAACGCAGGGAGGGAGCGGGCGGCAGCCGGACCTGGAACCTTCTAGAAAGGAACCAAGGCTGGGTGTCGATTGCCCAGGGACAGACACCCTATCGCCGCTTTGCCTCGGTCCGGCCCTCGCTCTTCCCCTCACAGGCCTGGTTTCCTGCCCGTCACCCGCCGTGTCTGACCGCTCGGCACTCCCGAGGCTGGGCTGGCGAGTGGCCCCCATGCACAAGACTCCTCCCTGCGAGCCCAGCCTCTCCCCTGCCCGCGGGGTCACCTCTCCCTCTCGGCCTGAGCCCTCAGCAGCGGCCCGAGCTTTCCCGGCAACTCCCCAGTGCGTCCGCGTGGCTGCCCCAACGCCCGTGCGACGACGCCAGCCCCACCAAAAACTCGCCCGCACGGCCCCCTGCGGCTCCCTGCAGCCCTCCCGTCGGCACTTCTCTGCAGGGAAGTCCTGGCCCCCAGTGCAGGGCAGGCAAACTAGTCCCGGGCCAAATCCGGCCCGCAGGTTGTGTTTGTGAATAAAGTCTTATTGAAACACCTACTCCGGCCCACAGGTTGTGTTTGTGAATAAAGTCTTGTTGAAACACCTGCTCACGTCCTTGGCGTCTAAGGGCTACTCTTACAGCAATCACGCTGGTTCTGGTGACGGACGCTGTGTGGTCACCACGGCTGAACTGTCTGACCATCTAGGGGCGGCGGTGAGCCAAGCCACGGCCGCCAAGCACATGGAACCCGCGAGAAACTGGGGAGTGACTGGCTTTGCTCCCACGCTTCCTGCTGCCTCCACGGCTGCCAGTGCACACACACACACACACACATCATACACTCACACACATTCACACATACAGTCACACACGCACTCACATCTACATACACATACATACACGATCATACACTCACCCCCACACACTCACACATGCAATCACACAATCACACACAGTTACACGTACATTATACATGTACACTCATATTCAAACACATCATACCTTCACACACTAACACAATCACACACACACACATACTCACACTTTTTTAAACACCACATACTCATACACAACACAGTCACATTCATACACTCTCACACACACACACACACACACAGAGCCTCACACGCATTCACATACGCCGACCGCACAGCTCTCCTCTACAGAACTAAGGCTGCCCCTCCCCGTGCCGCCTTCTCCAGCACACCTCAGCTCCAGTGCTCCCAGCAGGGCCCCCGAGTCCTCCCACTGTCGCCTTCCCGGCTCCTGCCACACCAGCGGCCGGGCTACACTTCCTGTCTCCCCGCACTCTCATCCCGGGACCTCCACAGTGCCGGCCACAAGGCACCCCCCCCCGCTCCCCACGAGATCTCCTCGAGGCTGGCGAATTCATGAACGAAGTGCGTTGGAGAAAACTCTGTGCCGTTGAAACTACTCACGGGTGCAAAGAGCTAAAGAGAACCCCGAGAGATGGCGAGGGGGTAGGAGCACCTCAAACGCCGAATGTCATGACCCCAGAGACAGAGGACATCGCTTTTAGAAATGCATCCATGGATGAAACTTCATATGCACCCAAAGAAGCCAATGGGAGTTGGCTGCCCTGCCGCATCCTGCAGAAACAGGGGGCCCATCAGCTGCGGACATGTTACATTCTAGCAAGTTCACCCCAGAGGATACAGTACCCAGAGGCAGAAAAGTGAAAGGGAAGGGCCGGAAGAAACTTGGCCCATGCAGGACTAGAGAGGGCGTACATGTGCACACACAGTGCAGCAGCATGCACGGGGGACACACGCACACAGGGACTGTGCACACACAATCCAGGAGGATGCACTTGAGCTCACACACGTGCACACCAGACACAGCGGGAGGCAGGGTTGCAAATACAATGCCTCAGGGGGTTGTGATCACACACATGCATGTAATTGGTGCACAGAATGCCTGTGTGCTCACACGAGTATACCCACAGTGCTGTGGGGTGCCTGTGTGCTTGCACGGGTACACACACAATGCTCATGCATGCGCATACTTGTTGCTGTGGGATGTGTGTGCTCCCTTGCACACACACACACACACACACACACACACACACACACCACTGCAGTATGCATGGGCTCTCTCTGGAAATCGCAGGTGAGAGTGGTTTTCTCCAGAGAGAGGTCCTAAGATTTAGGGAGCAGTGACACGGCAGAAAGCCGACTGATCTGTGTTACAGGGAGGAAAGACAGTATAATTCCCCAAGGGAAATCTTTATTTTCTAGGCAGGGGGCTGATCAGAGGGATATGCAGGAAAGCCACCTGGTTCCGGACGCAGGAAACTGATGTTCTTCTCTGCCGCTAGAGAGCTAGGGGACCTTGGAAAAGTCCTGCACGACTCTGGCCTGATCTTATCACAACAGCCTCCTCACTTGCTTCTGGCCCGGAAACCCTCTGCATTTTCTAGCTAGATCTGCTGAGGGCTAGATTCTCAGGAAGCTACAGCTCACTATCAACTTGTATTTGCATGCATGCAAACACACACACACACGCGCGCGCACACAGACACACACAGAGACACACACAGACACACACACAGAGCTTCACAGGTAGCAAACAGCAGGGGTTCTAATCCAAGAAAAGGTCAGTGTCAAACCATGTCTGACATCAACAACCCTCTGCTGTCCCAACCAATAAAACAAGAGTCTCGTGGCACAAATTCTGGCCTTATCAGAAAGCCTGAGTCATGTCTTATCAGAAACGCACCCTGGGTTGCTGTGGACAGTCACAGGACTGGCTCTGCACACGCCACTCACACCCCCCGGGAGGCCTGAACACAGAGACATGGTTCAAACAAAAAGCAACTGCCTCTCACTCCGCCGAGTGGCAAGATTTCTTGGCGCTCCCCTAGATTTTGAAAGTTAAATAACAAGCAGGAAACACAAAGGTGAATTGCTTGGTGGTTTTTTTGGTTGGGTTTTTTTTTTGGGGGGGAGGGGGAGGCACACCCAGCGATGCTCAGGGCTTACTCCTGGCTCTGCACTCAAGAATGACTCCTTGGCGGTGCTCGGGCCGGGGTGGGGGGGCATGGGATGCTGGGAATCGAACCTGGGTCTGCCACGTGCAAGGCAAACGCCCTCCCCGCTATTCTCTCTGGCCCCCAACATGAAGGTCATTTATATCATTCCTCTCTAAGGCTCCTGGGTGGGGGTTGGCTGTGATTTCCCCAGATCAAGGGCTCATCATCACATCTCTTTAAGCAGTGGGTTCTTCACGTTTCATCGTCAACACCTGCGCCATGCACACAGCTCCCGCCTGCCACCACAGTGCCCACAGCGCCTCCGCCAAGGCCTTTTCATCTCGGAACCGCCCCCCCCTCTCCCTCTGCTTTTCCAGAAACTTTGCTTTTCCTCCCCGGGATCTCTGCAACCACCTCTTCTCTCCTTTACTTATAAATATTTACTTCCATCCACTCACCAACGACTTTGTGAGGAGACGTTACACCCCACCAGTGGAGAATCGGTACCAGCTCACTTAAGAGGGACGCAGCACGAGAGCAAGGGCAGATCAGGGAGATGAGGGCGAACCACAAGAAAAACGCAAGTTACTAAAATTAAGTGAGACTGGGGACCAAAGCTCAGGGCTGGAGTCTGTACGCTCAGCTCCCTTGAGGCCCTGGGCGAAGCCGCAACAAGCCCAGATTTTTAAGAGCAGCTGTTCGAAGACTGTCGCCACATGGAGAAGGACCCCGCCACCATCCGCGTGCAGCGCTGAAGCCCACCTGGGGTCTGCAGCCTTTTTGTAAGGCTAGAGGCGGAGGAGGGAAAGGAGGGAAAGAAAGAAAAGCATTCAACTCGGACACAGCTGGGCAGTGGACAAGGTGCTGGCCTTGCACGCAGCCGACCCAGGTTCAGTCCCCGGCATACGGTCCCCTGAGCATTGCCAGGAATGATCCCTGAGCACAGAGTCAGGAGTCAGCCCTGAGCACTGCCAGGTGTGGTGCAAGAGCCAAAAACAGACAGGGCAGCACCTCCGGGAGATGTCTCCAGAGACCGCGATCAGAAAGACAAGGAGAAGGCCACTCTGCCAGCTGCTCCTCACGGTCACCTAAAGTCCACCCCCGGAGCCGAGAGGCCCCTAACCCACTTGAGCACTCAGAGGTGTGGGCAGAGATGAGGGGCCACAGGTGGCTACTCTGGATACTCTGCGCCCACTGCCTTTGCCCATGCTGTTCCCGGGTCCAAAACTCCCTTCCATCCCCTGCCCTTATTTCTTCTAGCGTGTAACTCTGGTCCATCGGGACATTTCTTGGGCCGCCTCCGCTCTCCGCCCTCCCTGAGTCCTCTGCCAAGAAGGCAGCTTTTTCTCAGTGATTCCGGGACCCCAAGTCTCACTAGGAAGTCTCTGCTCCCTGGATTCTGGATTCTTCTCCCTCCTTGCTGGGCTAGTGAGCTTTCTGCTGGCAGGCAGGGGTCAGGAACCACCCCACGCAGGGCCGGGGAGACAGGACAAAAGGGATGAGACACATGCTTTGCTCACAGGAAGCCCGAGTCCCATCCCAGGGGCCATGGATGTGTCCTGAGCACTGCTAAGAGCAGCCCTCGAGCACGGGAACTAGAAATAGATCCTGAGCACTGCGAGGTGTGGCCCAAAAATAATCATACACACACACACACACACACACACACACACACACACACACGCACCTCTCTAAACTCATCTGCCCAGTGTGTCCTGCAGGGCAGACTCACCCCAGCCAGACCCCCAGCTGAGAGCCATAGCCTGTGAGCCTCAGGGGTGACCCCCAGCAGACACCCCCACAAGCCCAGCACACCCACCGTGAGTCAGGCCACTGAAATGATTCAGAAACACCAGCCGCTGGCCTCACGTTCACCTTTCCCTGCCACGAACCCCAGGTCAGGTGTATTCCCAAGAGCCAGACCCCAGGAATTGGGGGGAGATCGCTAGTCCTTCTCAGTAACTGCTGCCCTCCACAAGCCCACCCCGTCCGAGAAGCATCTGCAGGAGACCCCGACTCAGACCTCCCTGGGTGCAGAAGCCCCAGCTCTGTGACTGGCCCCCACTGTGGGAGTGCCTGGGGGGGGGACCGGCAGAAACCAGAGTGGGGGCCCCCAGCATGGGTGCACCATCTCCTCCAGCCCAGAAAGGCCTGACCCCACACTCTGGGAAGTGCGCAGCGGCTGGGGTGGGGGGATGGGGCCGTCCTCCTGACAACTAGGGCACATTCTTCTAGAATGTTCGGCCACCATCCCTTTGTGCTGGGATGAAGGCAATGATGACTTTTCGAGGCCTACTCGGGCCACGTGGCGGGGCGGTGGGGACGGGCACTGTGCCAGGGACTCCTTTGTTACACCCCCAGGGACATGCGGCTGAGCCTGCAGTGGCCAGCCGGTGCCAAGCTGCCCAGCCAAGAGCGCGGGAGAAAAGGCGCCGCAGAGCGGCCCCTGCGCTGTCCGTCTGGGGCTCCAGGCGGCGGAGCTCTCAGGAAGCAGCAGAGAATGAGTGAAACAGAAACCCAGCCCGGGATCCCGCCAGGGCGGCTGCCCCGCGGCCAGGGCCGGCAGAGCGTTTAGCAGGACGTGGAGGAGAGGTGCCAAGGGCTGGCCAGCCGAGGTGCGGCTGAGACATCACAGTCTGTCGCCATGGCACCGCGGAGGATGCCCCAGCGGCGCGCCCTGGTGCGGGGGCGCGCGGGGAGCAGTGGACCCCGCCAGCTCCGTGCACGCGGGCTGCAGGAGGGCAGGTGGACGGGATTTTCACCCAGGGCCACGCGCTTCCCTGAAAAGCTGCAGAAGACCCGCTGTGGGCTCAGAAATGCAACCCGCGCACTTTGCAAAGAGCCCCCACCCCCCCATCCCGCTCCCTCAGCGCGCGCGCACAAGGCGGGCATCGGGTTCCCAACGGTGAATCGTGTGTTAATAATGACCAGGAATCAGGCTGGCACACCCTTCTCTGAGGAATGACACGCACAGGCCCTGGGCATGAAAGGTGAGAAAATGCACGTGAAGTCCAGGCTGGAAGCAACAGAAAGAAGCTTGGGAGCGGTTTTCCCTCCAGGCCTGCAACTTGGAGCCCCCTGGAGAGCAGTTTGGCCCTTCGCTGACCTTGTCTGTCCTCCCAACACAGGACAGCCAGGATGCAACACAGGACAGCCAGGACCCTCGGAGCTGCTCGGGGGCAGCTGGCCGTGGGCCCCCCTCCCACCCACGAGGAGGACCCGGGCCCAGGACATCTGCAGAGCTTCTTCCTGATTGGGTGCCCGGGAAGCGGTCTGCAAAACCACTTTCTGATTGGCTGCTGGGGAAGCTGGCTGAAAAGCCGCTCCCTGATTGGCTGCTGGGGCATGCGGAGCCATGCACATAAGCCCCACTAAGTATGCCTAGAGACCCCAACTGCAGGCTCCGAGGTCATCGTGGGGAATGGGAGCAGACAGCTGTGAGGCTCATCGCCGACCCTGGCCTAGGATAGAGAGAGTCACCCTTGCCGGGTGGGTCCGTCCTGAGGCTCTGACTAGCGGCGCTCATGAACTCCCAAAGTGCTGAGACCTTGGGGATTATTCCTCTCAACCACGCCCCTCGCTGCAGTTTACACAAGCCCCATCTCCATGAGACCGAAGGGGAGACTGTCGCTCAGCAAAGCACAGACCTGCCCCCAATCCTTCAAGCAGGGACTCACTTCCCAGTGGAGACAGAAGGACGGACAGACAGACACTTCCCGACTTGGACAGACGGACACAATTTAACAGGCGCCTGGGCGGCATCTCTGTATCACTCAAAGCCCAGAAGAGCGCGAGACAGTCCTTCCTCGGCTTCCTCAAGGAAAGCACAAGGGGCCATCTGCTCAGAAGACTCAGAAAAGGCCAGATGAGGCTCCCTCAGAAGCAGACAGAAGGCCCCGGTCAGGGTCCACCCAGGACCAAGGCCAGCAGACAGCCTCCTCTCTTATCCTCTAGCCACAAGCTTCTCATCCACTGGGGTGTAGGGGCGGGGGCATGTAACTGGATGTGGTGGTCGTGAAATTTTTGTTCTAAAACACATTCAGGATTAGTTATCAGTAGATGCTTGACATGCTCACCTCCTTCCTAGACTCAGGGTCAAGGAAAAATCTATCAGGCAAAAGGGGGTCACAAGTGGAGTAGGTTTAACACATCCAGGCGCTGGTGCATTTATCATATTTAACAGCTGGAGCTGGAGCTAAGTGTCACTTAGGTTCTGCTTAAACTGCAGCACGTAAACAGTGTCAGCATGCTAAGAAACCCCACTCCGTGGCTGCAGCGATCGTACAGCGGGGAGAGTGTCTGCCTTGCACAGGGCCAACCTGGGTTCTACCTCCAGCATCCCATACGGTCCCCAGAGGACTCCCAGGAGTAACTCCTGAGTGCAGAGCCAGGAGTACCACCTGAGCATTGCTGGGTGTGGCCCAAACACAACCACAACAACCACCACCACAACAACATCCCTGCTCAGTGGGCCAAAATAATATTTCAGTGGGTAGGACGTTTGCTTTGCCTGTGGTTGACCAGATGCCCTCCGCAGTCTCCCATGTGGTCCCTGAGCCCACCAGGAGTGACCCCTGTGCACAGAGCCCAGAGTAAGCCCTGCACACGGCTGAGTGTGGCCGCAGAAGAAACGGTGCTCAAACCAACTCAGCCCTGACCACTCCTCGTCCTGACGCCAATGCCCAACGCCCTGCCTGGCCCTGCCTACCACAGCGGATCTCCACCTTTCTTTCATTTCACTCAAACTCCAAGTGGAAACTTCCCCTCACGGACCGCGGGCCACGTCCCTCTCAGCCTGGGCAGAGATTTAAAACAAATTCCACACTGGCTGGCAGGTTCCTCTTCATTAATACTTTCCCCTGGGGCCGGCCCTGCGGGACCTCGTTCCTGGGGCCCAGCACTCTTGATCAGGGGGCCCTGCCAGCCCAGGTCATTAACGGCATTGCTCCGTCCTCCCTGGCAGAGGAGGTGATGTCACGGGCTGTGGGCTTCAGGCCTGCACCCGCTGCCAGGGCATCGTGCAGAGAAACTGCCCCTGGCTGTCGTCCCCAGAGTAAGGGGGCGCTCTGGGGCTGAACACTCTCCTTCTCTCTGCCTTTGCAGACATGCTCCGCCATGTTCTGCTCAGGACCGTTCTAAGCCCGGGCTCTGAAGCACCAGCCCCTTTCTTCCCTCCAGGAAGCTGCTAACTTAACATTCTGCCAAGCTGCCTTTCGGAGATTCACTGAAAAGCCACCTGAGGGGCTGGAGCAATAGCACAGCGGGGAGGGCGTTTGCCTAGCACACGCGGCCAACCTGGGTTCGAGTTCGGGTTCTATTCCCAGCATCCCATAGGGTACCCCCTTCCCACGAGCACTACCAGGAGTAATTCCTGAGTGCATGAGCCAGGAATAACCCCTGTGCATTGCCGGGTGTGACCCAAGAAGCAAAAAAAAAAAAAAAAGAGGTGTTGGAGCCATAGCACAGTGAGTAGGGCGTTTGCCTTGCATGAGGCCGACCCAGGTTCGATTCCCAGCATCCCATAGGGTCCCCTGAGCACCGCCAGGGGTGATTCCTGAGTGCAGAGCCAGGAGTGACCCCTGTGCATCGCTGGGTGTAACCCAAAAAGCAAAAAAAAGAAAGAAAGAAAGAAAGAAAGAAAGAAAGAAAGAAAGAAAGAAAGAAAGAAAGAAAGAAAGAAAGAAAGAAAGAAAGAGAGAAAGAAAGAAAGAAAGAAAGAAAGAAAGAAAAAGAAAGAAAAAGAAAAGCCACCTGAGTTCTCTGAAAAGGCCCCGTGGAGAAGACCCTCCTTCCCCCAGATCTGAGGCAGCTGAAGGCCCCAGAGGCCAGTTCCAGGAGGCAGAGGAAGGACGCTCCGCGGTGCTGCCTTGCGCCCTCCCGACACCCCCTCTGACAGGCTACTTTGGCAGAGGGAAAAGCAGCGACGGGTCCCGGCTGACAGCGGGCTTCTGGCACGAATGCTGGCCGGTGGGAAACCAGGGAGCCAGGAGAAGCTCCTCAGGGTGCGGCTGAGAGAAGCCAGCCATGCACCCAGCCATGCAGATACCCGGGGAAGGGGCCGTAGTCTCGGGCAGGCCAACAGCACGGAAGGCAGACGGGGCGGCCCTGAAGGGACAGGGAAAGCCGGGTCCCTCGAGCAGGCGAGCGTCTGGTATTGCTCCTGTTTCAGGCAATCGACCGTGGGAAGATAAGAGGAGCCGAGAGGCAGCACAGGGAGAGGGCACTTGCCTTGGACGTGGCGGACCCAGGTTTGATGCCTGGCACCACACAGCGTCCCCAAGCACCGGCAGCAGTGATTCCAGAGCAGGAGCCGGGAATCAGACCTGGGCACCACTGGGCGTCCCCCACCCTCCCCCTCGAACATCCCTCCCCCCCGGAAAAGGACAAGAAATGTTAACTCCAGACCTTGGAAATGAAGTGAGCCTGCAATCATTTTAGGTCTCGTGCTAGTTTTTGATTCTCTGGGTCCTAATCTTCGAGTGCTGTGGGCCAATCTAGTAATGAAATACTCTAGTGTTGGGGTTCAATGGGAAGAAATTGGGGTGGGGCTCAGGGGATTCGCGGGAGAGAGGAAGCCCTCTGGCCTCGGTCCCTGGCCCTTGGAGCTGGGCAGTGGAGTGAATGATGCCACAGGCTCTTCTTTCCCCGTTTGGGAGAAGGTTCCGGAGAAAGCCCGGTGCCTTCCTCCCGCCCTAGGGTGACACCGGGGCTTAGCAGTCGCTCTCCCTGGGAGGACTCAGCTGGCCCCTGACTCAGTTTGGGGACAGGAACCTCCCACCTGCAGCCACCAGCCAGGAAAGCTGAGTTGGGCCAAAACTCTGCCTGTGGCTATTTCCGGTGCTGGTGGGGGAGGGAGGGCGGCTGGGGGGGGAGGAGGGAGAGGGGGTGCAGGGGAAGAGGAGGAAGTCCCTTTGTGGGGAGAAACCACAAGGCGCCTCACACTGAGCCCTCCTCCGTGGCTGCTGCCTCCCGGCCCTGACACAGGGGTCCCAGGGGCCAGGGAAGGACCCCCGTCCCCGACCGCAGCTGTCACAGGCTGGACACCAAGGAGCCACTCAGTGCTGGGCTGAGGCAGGGCCAAAGGTGGGTCTGTAACGTCAACTCTGAATGCACAGCGCGCGTGTGAGGGACACGGTGGCACCACGCAGCCCAGGAGCAGCGGAGACTCTTGCTGTCCTGCTCACACCACCCCAAGTTCCCCAGAGACTGGGGGCAAGATGCTGCTCCAAAGAGCCAAGGTGGCTGAAAACGGGAGCTGGGAGAGGCCTGGGAGGCCACCAACACCAACAGCACCAAAACCAACATCACCACCAACGCCAAAAGTACCACAGTCAACACTGCCACCAACACTAACATCAACACCACCAGCACTAACAACACCGTCACCAACAACGCCAGCACCACCAGCACCAACAACACCATCACTACGGGTACCAACACTGTCATCAACAACACCAGCACCACCAGCACCAACAACACCATCACTACCAGTACCAACACTGTCACCAACACCATCACCACCAACACCAACACTGGCACCAACACCAGCACCAACACCACCAACACCAACACTGGCACCAACAACACCATCACTACCAGCACCAACAACACCATCACTACCGGTACCAACACCATCACCAACAACACCAGCACCACCAGCACCAACAACACCATCACTACCAGTACCAACACTGTCACCAACAACACCAGCACCACCAACACCAACACTGGCACCAGCACCACCAACACCAACACTGGCACCAACAACACCATCACCAACAGCACCAGCACTGTCACCAACACCATCACCAGCACCAAAACCATAACCACCAGCACTAACAACACCATCACCAACAACACCATCACAAGTACTAACAACACAATCACCAATAACACCAGAACCACCAGCACTAACAACACCATCACCAACACCATTAGCACCAGCACCAACAACACTGTCACCAACAACACCAGCACCACCATCAGCACCAGCACCATAACCACCAGCACTAACAACACCATCACCAACAACACCATCACCAACAACACCAACAGCACTGTCACCAACAACACCGCCACCAACACCGTCATCACCATCATGCTTGTCTTTGATTCTCTGAGTTTTTATCTTTGAGCACTACAGGCCAATCTATTAATAAAATACTCTAGTGTTGGGATTTGATGGAAAGAAATCGGGGCAGGGCTCAGGGAATCTGCCAGGAGGGGGGAAGTCCTCTGGCCTCGGTCCCTGTCACCACCAGCACTAACAACACTACCACAACGCCATCACCAGCAGTAATACCACCAACACCAAGAACACCATCACTACCAACATCAACACATCACCACCCCAGCCATCAACACTAATAACACCGTCACCACCACCAGCAGTAACAACACCGCCACCACCCTAACTACAACACCAACACCGTCACCAACACTAACCATCGACACCAACAACAGCAACAGCACGACCAACACCAGCCCCGACGCTAAGAGCACCGCCAACACTGACACCAACACCGCCATCCCAGCCCACCTAGGACACACATTCCCACCGGTGGTGCCACTGCGGGACCCCGCCAGCCCACCAGGCCAGCCCTGCCCTTCCAGCGCCCTGCGGGGAGCATCAGAGCCACGGGCCCCGCCCACCTACGTAAGTGCCACCGTGTACTTGGAGACCCGCTGGGCTGCCTGCCTGCCTCTGGCCACGCTGCAGGCTCTTAGCGGGCCAAGGTCACACAGGTCAGCAGACAACCAGGTCAGAACTTCAAGCCAGGATTTTCTAGCTCTGACGGGGTGGCTGACGTGCCACCTCCGTGGCTCCCAGTGAGGGGGAGCAGGGACCCCGGGTGGCAAGGGTGACTCTGGGGTGCTGGAAGGCCTGCGTCTCCCTTGGCCTTCCCCGTTCCTCTTGGGGCAACTTTCACAAGGCCAACCCCAGGCGTTGGCAGTGAAGGTGAACAGTGATCGCACAAGGATCAAAGAAATGGGGTGACTTCCCATTTCCCCCCCTGCATCCCCCCCACCTTCTAGGGACCCGGGAAAGCTGGAGTCGGCAATCGTCTCTGGAGAGCTTTCCTGCTCTCCCGGCTGTGAGAAGTCGTGCCGGACACCTGGGGGCGAGGGGGTGGGGGCGGGGGGCCTCCCCAAGTGCTGGGGTTCAGGGCCCACCCTGCATGGCTCCTGGCCAAGCTCCTGAGCCTGGAGTCTGCCTTCCGTGGGAGGCTGGAGCTAGCGAGCTCCCAGGAGTGGCCACCCACGCCGACTGTGCTGGACACACCCACCCCGACCCCGGGCAGAGGTGGAGCCTCCCAACCGTGGAGCCCAAACCGCCCTGCTCTCGAGCTCGGGTGGGTCTGTCTGTCTGTCTGTTGTCTGTTTGGGCTTGGGGGCCCCACCCCGCTGGGGGGCAGGGGACATGGTGCTCAGGGGTCATGCCTGGGGGTGCCAGAGACGGGCCCCAGGCCTCCTGCATGCGTGGCACGTGCTCCAGGCCTCGTCCTGTCTCCGGCCGTCAGAGAACGTCGCCGGCCAGACCTGCAGACCTCGGGCGCCGGGAAGACAAGCACGAGACAAAAAGGCGGCTCCATGCGGGCCGCGCTGCTGTCCCCAGGCCCCTCGCCGCCCCCAAAGGGCCGCCTGCCCCCGCTCCGGCTGCCCCGGGAGCCTCGAGACTCTGTTTGTACTAAGCTCATTAAGGCCCGTCCCCAAGTCGGCACACACAGCGTGGCGCTGAATGTCACATGTGAAACCGCTGCCTGCTCAGGGCGCAATGCTATTTTTAGTAGGCACCAAAAAAAAAAAAAAGCTTCCTTGCGCTCTATCCCTGCTCCGCGCGTCCCGCTTGTTTACCAGGCTTCCGTGCCCACGTGGGCCTGGGGGAGCCCGCAGCGAACATGCCGCTGTGCCCCCCAGGAGCTGGCACCAAGCCGGCCTTCGCGGAGGGTTTGCTGAAAGAAGGGTGGGCGGGGAGCAGGTGTTCCTGAGGAGGACGCGGGCACCTGGGGGATGGGTCCCAGCAGGTCCGACACTCGGCCCGGGAAATGGCTTCAGTGGTGACGAGGGTGGCAGGGGACACCTCTGCGGGGACACGTGGGAGGGCGCACACACGGTGCATTCACACGCCCTCCTGCCCATGGGCAGAGAGGAGCTCCGGCTTCCACCAGCCTTCAATGGGCCGTCACCCCCAAATTGAAGGACCCCCCCAGTTTCAGACTCTGCCAGCTGTTTGCTTAGGTGGGAGGTGGGCCGCCTCTCCTTATGCCCTGGCTCAGGGCACCCCGGGACACACCCACCTCTCCCAGAGGACTCCCAGACGGGAGAAATAAAGCCGGCAAGCCCGAGAAAGCGATTTCCGCCCCGTCTCGGATGGGATCGTTCCCAGGCCTTGTCCCGAGCGCCGTGAGTCACTGCCCGGGCTCGCTCTGCCGCGCCGGAGCCCCAGGGACACAGCGAGTCTACCCTGCGCGCTGAGGCGGCGTGGGCGGAGAAGGTCTTTCGGACGCATCATGTGTGGGGCCGGAGCGATAGCACAGCGGGGAGGGCGTTGGCCTTGCACACGGCAACGCGGGTTCAATCCCCGGCATCCCATAGGGTCCCCCCGAGCACCGCCAGGAGTGAATCCTGAGCGCAGAGCCAGGAGGAAGCCCGGAGTATGGCCGGGTGTGACCCAAAAAGCAAAATAATGAATAAATACATGAATAAAATGCATCATGTGTGAGCAGGGAGATAGTCCCGGGGTGGAAATTCAGGCACGCTGCCACAGGCCTGTCCCGTTCCACACAGGAGTCCCTGCGCACAGGGCCAGGAGTCATCCCCGAGCACTGCAGAGTGCGGCCCAGACAAACAAACAAACAACAAACAAACAAAAAGCTCCCATTGATCAGCACCCGGGGTTGCTCCTTGGCCAAGCACAAGCTTCCAAGCGCGAGACCGTGAGCTGGGGCCCCTGCACCGTGCACACACGCCGAGCGCAGCCTGGCCCTGTGGGACCCCCACGGCGAAGGACGTGCTCGCCTACCTCACAAGCACGAGAAGTGCGTGAGAGGAGCAGAGCTGAAGGCTGAGCACGTGTGAGCGTGTGTGCAGCACCCACACACACACACAGGTGTACAATCCCCACTCACTGCAACCAAAGCTGGCGAGAGGGATGGGATGGGGGGAAGTGTAGGGGGAGACGTAATTGACCAAAACTGACTCCAGAAGAAATAGAAAGTGTGAGTGGGCCAAGTTCCACAAGAAATACAGAATAAGCCACGGCACAGCAGGCCGCAGCACAGCAGGCCACAGAACAACAGGTCACAACCTAGCAGGCCACGGAAAAGCAGGCCACAGAACAGCAGGACACGACAAAGCAGCCACAGAACAACACGTCACAACCTAGCAGGCCACGGAACAGCAGGCCACTATATAGCAGGCCACGGAACAGCAGGCTACAGAACAACAGGTCACAACCTAGCAGGCCACGGAAAAGCAGGCCACAGAACAGAGGGTCACAGAACAACAGGTCACAACCTAGCAGGCCACGGCATAGCAGGCCACGGAACAGTAGGTCACAACCTAACAGGTCACAGAACAGCAGGCCACAGAACAACAGGTCACAACCTAGCAGGCCACGGAACAGCAGGCCACTATACAGCAGGCCACAGAACAACAGGTCACAACAGAGCAGGCCACGGAACAGCAGGCCACGGCGTAGCAGGCCACAGAACAGCAGGCCACGGCATAGCAGGCCACAAAACAGCAGGTCATGACATAGCAGGCCACGGAACAGCAGGTCACAACATAGCAGGCCACAGAACAGCAGGCCATGACATAGCAGGCCACTATATAGCAGGCCACAGAACAGCAGGTCACAACATAGCAGGCCACGGAGCAGAAGCCCTGGCACAACAGGCCACGGCACAGGAGGCCACGGAACCACAAGGCCCCCGGGCTGCATGGCTTCCCGGGAACCCCAACCCAGACTTACAAATCAATGAGCTTCTCTTCCCCGCTATCCCTACATTGCTTCTGAGCACAGAAATAACCCCCCAGCCCTGACAACACGCCAGAAAGTTCACTGCAGACACAGCCCTCCTGAGTCCCGCCGAAAGGAACCCCGAGTGTCACCAAGCAGGCCGGCGACACTGTGCACTGCACACGGCAACACGCCTCGTCCCGCTCGGAGGAGCTCGCTCCCTGCGGAGCTGCCGAGAGTCAGCCTGTCCGGAGGTCCAAGGAGAAATTCCCACCTTCCCGGGGAGGCCGAGGGGACTCGGGGAGTAACTCCTGCCCCCACTGCTAATAGAAACCCTCAAGAAAACAGCCGGAGGGGCACCCCCTTCTCATGAGACAACACCCCCCACCCCACCCTCTGGAGACAACTCCTAGACGAGCCTGCGTGGGTGAGTGTGCCGACCCCACGGTGCACCCCTGGGAGCCGCTGGTGCAGCTGGGTCCCCAGTAGGGACGCACCCCTGGGGTGGGCCCCCCCCTATCCAGCCCCACTGGGTCTGAGCGCCGAGCTGGATGAGTGAGTCCACGGCAGCCCCCCCACCGAACTCGCCTCGTCCCCGAGGGCCAAGACCAGGGATGTGGAAAGCGCCAGCCTCAGACTGGGGACCCATCTGCAGGGCTAAGAGGGTGAACCCCATGCGGAGGCCATGATCTGCATCCCTTGCCTAGAGCAAGCCGGCCGGGAGGCTGGGGGCCACGCCAGCAGGCAGATCCGGGGCACCCCACCTTATGCTGGTACTGGACCCTTTATAACCTGCTGCGGGGTCTCTCCAGGGAGCAGCGAGGGTCCCGCACCCCGGACTCATATGCAGACATGGGGGAGCTGCCCTCGCAGCTGCTCTGCCTCTCGGGGTTCCCTGGGAAAGGGGGGTGGGACCCGCGCTGACCTTCCCAGGGACAAAGGCCAGCAGCGAGTGGGGGCGGAGCAGGGGGGAGCAGACCCGGGTGCCCGTGCTCACATCTGGGGAGGCCAGCGCCAGGCCCACATCTGGAACCTCCCGCACGAGCCTCTCGGGGTTCACGAGGCCCGTCTCGGCCTAAGCCAGGACGTCAGAGAGCGGCCGAGTGCCCAGGCCAGAATCGGGGGGAACACCTATGCTCCTCCCATTGGACAGCACCGCGGGCCCCTTCCCCAGGAGTCACTGGCTGAAGCCACAGGTATGTACACCCAGGCGACAACCCCCAGTGAAGCCACACCCACAGCCTGTACAGGCCCAATGCCGGGTCTGATGCAGGGAGAAACTGCCCCCCCCCAAAAAAAAACACCATCGCTCCATCCCCCGGGGAGAAAGATACCCAGAAGGGCCCCGATGGGACGGGACGTCTCTCCCGCTCAGCCTCGCCCACCAGCCGCCAAACTGCCACGGTCACCAGAGGACACCCAAGGCGGCATCTGCTCGCAAACATGGGTGGGGATCAGCTGGGAAGAGCACCCTCAGCACCCTCCGAGGGGTGACGGGGACCCCTGACTCTCAGGCTCATCTTTATGGCTTTTCTGGACGTCCGATGCAGTCTCACAAACTACTATTAATTTTTGCAAAAGAGAGAGGGGCGTTAAAAAAAAAAAGATTGCAGGGTTTCCCTGTGGTCATTTAGACGCCCATCTGGCGTCCACCAGGTACCACTGGCCAAGAAAAATTATACAAAGCACCTCCCCTCTGATTTGGCTTGGAAACTATTTCCCAGGAAATCTCCCCCGCACCCCTCAGAGAGAGAGAGAGAGAGAGAGAGAGAGAGAGAGAGAGAGAGAGAGAGAAATAATAAACCCCCCCTGACTGTGACTCTGGGAGGGTGCAAGTATTAGTTCCTTGCGAACATGACTTTGATCTTCGGCAGCAGAAAGGGGAGGGTCCTGGGAGGCTGATTCGCAGATTCCTAATTGTGCCTTTCAAAGCCGGGGATGGGATCCAGATGCAACCGGAGCCGGCCTCTTCCCGGCTAATCATTTCCAGCTCGGCCGATCCTGGAGGTTGAGGAGCCCCGTGCTGGGGAACCCCAGGGAGGGGGCCCTGAAGGTGAGGCCAGGCCGGGATGGAAGGAAAGTGAAAGTTCAAGGGCCGCGTGGGGGAAGGTGCGAGCCCCCAGGTGTGTAGGGGCGGGGGCGGGGGTGGGGGGACGACATCCCAGGAGGCTGCACCCAAGGCGGCCCTTCCCCCCCACCCCACCCCCTGCCCTCCCTCCCTCCCTGAGCGGATCTGCCCGGGGTTTCGGAAGTCGCTTGACTCCCTCGCACGCTCCTTGCATGCTGGCTGGCCCCGGGCTCCAGCGGGCAGGGCAGGGCCGCCAGAATCAGGAAGCCTGGTGGTTGGGGTTTTGTTTTTTTTTCCAAGACAACCTGCTAACCAGCAAAAATACAGTGAGGTTGGGGTGTGAGGGGGAGGGTGCCCCCTTCTCCCTCTGACAGCGGCTCCTGATAAACACCCGGGTGAGAGATGGGCCTGGGCTCAGCCCGGGAAATCCCCAGCACCCCTTCCTGCCATTCGAGAGCACCCGCGCCTCCCCACAGCCCCCCCACAGCCCCGGCCAGCTGGCCCGGGACCCTCCCCGCCCCACCCCAGCACCGGGACCCAGAGGGTTCTGGGTCAAGCTCACATGGCCCGGGCGGGGGCCCTGGGCCAGGCAGCCGGCAGAGCCGGAGAGGAAGAGCTGCCCACACCGCACCCTGCTGTCAGCTGAAGCCCCCCAGCCGGCCCGGCCCCCCAGCCCCAGCCCCACACGCCCCTCCCCCACCAGATAGTTCCTCAGCTCTCACCCTCTGCCCCCCACACACCTGTCCCCCTCTAGGCCCCCCACAGCTTCGAGGTGACCAGTGCTGCTCTAGGAGGAGTCACAGCAACTGGCCACCGACCCCTCCAGGGCAAGAGGGGGCCTCGCCCCTGCCTCCTGCCCACCCTCCCCCCTGGGAGAGGCGACCCCCCACACACTTCTAGACACCCTCTCTCCCCCCCCTCCCGGGGGAAACGTGACAGCTGGAGCCAAGAGCGGCCCCGTGTCCACTCCCCAGGCCCCGTCCCAGCGCGGCTGGGGAGGGGGGTGGGGGCGCGGGCCGGGGGCGGCCCCCCACCGACCTTGGAGCAAATAGTCATAGTCATAGTCGAAGAGGATGGAGAAGTCCAGCTCGTCCTGGGAGCTGCCCCCCGGCTCGCGGCCTGGGCCGTCCCCGCCGTCGGGGTCCGGCTGCGGCTCGAGGGCGTCCATGCCGCACGCGGGCAGGCCGGGCGGGCTCCTGGGCGGCGGCGGCGGCGGCGGCGGGCGCGGGGCGCGGGGCGCGCGGGGCGCGGGCGCGGGCGCGGCGGGGCCGGGCGGCGGAGGGGCCGGGGCGCGGAGCGGGCGGCCGGGCTTCCTGCTCCGGGAAGGCACCTGTTGCGCCCCGGGGACGGGAGGCGGGGCCGGGGCGGGGCGCCGCGGGCCGGGGCGGGCGCGCCGGGCGGGGGCCGGCCGCGGGGGAACCGGGCCCAGCTGCCCGCGCCCGCCCGGCCTCGCCCCGCCGGGCCCCGGGGGTCTCCTGCCCCAGGACCTTCTCCCCGGCCCGGGCCATCTCGGGCTGAACTGCTTGGAGTGAGTCTCCAGCCGCGCTCTGGGCGCCCCCCAACCCAGCTGGGTCCCCCCCAACGGGAAGGAGCCCCAGGCCCTCAAAGTATGGGAAGGGGCTTGCCTCTGAGCCCCCCACCTCGTCCCCCACCCCCCGGGGGGGCCCAAACTGGAGCTCTGGAAGGCAGGAGGCCTCTGCCGGCCACGCGGGTCAGGAGGGCCCCTGGGAAGGGCCTGACCAGTCCTGCAAGCGTCTGACGGTGGAAGGGCCCTGGGCACTGCGGCCAGCGGGGTCGGAGCAGCCTCCTCTGTCCAGTGCACCTGCCCGCCGGCCCCTGCCAGGAGACACCGGAATGTGCGTTTTTAAACAAGAGCTCAGGAGAATGATTCCAACAGTTTCCCGGGCGCCCCCTGAGAGCCCGGCACGTCCACTCCCCGCCGAGAAACGTCGCGGGCTCAGCAGATCTGCAGAGACAGAAACGGTGCTTGGAACGACCCCGCACCCTGGCGTCCAGGCACACACTGGGGCCAGGACTCGGGCCTAGGCTGGTCCGAGCCCACCGGACCACCGCAGAACCAGAGTGGCCATGAAAGTGACCCCGTGTGGGCGGCTGGCCAGGGAGCGCCCAGGCGGGCGGATGCAGCGGGGCTCGGCCTGGAGAGTCAGCCAGGGGCCAGACTGAGGGGACCTGAGCCCTGGCGGCTGTGAGGACACTCGTGCCACATTGTGTCATTGCTCAGCGCGGGGCAGGGCTGGCCACTTCTCCCCTGCACCGAGGGGCTGAGCCGCCCCTCACCCCTGCGAGCGCTGGGAATCTGAGTATCAGTTAGAAGCCCCACAACGAGACAGGATTCTTCGCGTACACGGTCAGCGCTGGAGAAAGTCACTTTGCTTTACGAAATGAGACTTCTACAGAATCAGGCGCGTCCAGTGTGCGGCCAGGGCACGGCCAGGGCACGGCCAGGGCTTCAGACCCAAATGCCGATTCAGCGCGCCCCACCCCCCGTCAGGGCTCAGCCAACTTTGAGTTTGGGGAAGTGCGTTCTGGTTGTCAGAGCTGCAAGAGGGCCCTGATGAATTATTATTTTTTTCTTTTTGTCTTTTTGGGTCACACCCGGCGATGCTCAGGGGTTACTCCTGGCAGTGCTCAGAGGACTCTATGGAATGCCCGGGATCAAACCTGGGTCGGCCGCGTGCAAGGCAAACGCCCTCCCCGCTGTACTATTGCTCCGGCCCCTGAATTATGTCTTTGTTCCTGATCCTGAGAGGTCACACTCAGCAGTCTTCAGGGACTGCTCCCAGCTCAGTGCTCCCGGAGTGCCCGAGAGACGAGGCAGCACCAGGGGTCAAACCCAGCGTTCTCGCCAGCAAAGCCTGTGCTCCTGCCCTTTGCACCATCCTCCCAAGAATCCTCCTCTCCTAAGGGGAGCCATGGGTGGGTCACGCCCGGCTAAGGCTCTTGAGGGGTAGCTGAGGAATATTGGCGGCAAAGGTGACCAGCGTGATGGCGCAGCTCGGACACCAAGAGTCCAGGGTCCCAAAGGAGCTGGACATTCTCGGGGCTGATACCAAACCCCCAGGCTGAGGCACACAAAGGCGCCAGAACCCCCACCCTGCAGAAAGAGCTGGGGGTCACCGTCACGTGTCCCTCCTCACCCCTCTGCCCGTTATGATGAAATGCCTCCAGGCTGCTGGACAGGGGCTGTTTGGCCACCCCCAAACTGCTCCCTCTTCTGATAATGGCACCTCCTCTTGATGAGTCTTGGTAAAACTCTTAACCCAGCTGTCCTCCCCCCCCACCTCCACTGGCAAAGAAACAGAAGATTGACCCAGCCTTGGCTAATCAAAGCACCTTAGACCCAGGATTTAGCTCCAGGGGTTGGAGCACGTGCTTTGTATGAGGGACCCCCGGGTTCGATTCCTAGCACTGCATGTTTCCCCAAACGCTGAGCCAGGGTGGCCCTGCACTGCAGCAGTGGCCCCAAAGTCAATAATGCACTGTACACTGTCGTCCCATCGTTCATTGATTTGCTCGAGCGGGCACCAGTAACGTCTCCATTGTGAGACTTGTTGTTACTGTTTTTGGCATATCGAATACGCCACGAGTAGCTTGCCAGGCTCTGTTGTGCGGGCGAGATACTCTCAGTAGCTTGCCGGGCTCTCTGAGAGGGACGGAGGAATCGAACCTGGGTCGGCCTCGTGCAAGGCAAACGCCCTACCCACTGTGCTATCGTTCCAGCCCCCTAAAGTCAATAATAATGATAATAACTCAAAATTCTATGAGGTTCACTTATGCAGGTCATGACCACTTCATTCATTCCCAGTGTGTATACAGGGAACAGGGAAGTAGGTGGATGAATGGATGGATGGGTGGATGGATGGGTGAATGCATGTGTGGGTGGATGGGTGGGTGGATGGATGAATGGATGGATGGGTGGGTGGGTAGATGGGTGGATGGATGGGTGGATGGGGGTGTGAGTGGGTGGGTGGATGGATGGGTGGATGGATGGATGAATGGGTGGGTGGGTGGGCAGGTGGATGAATGATGAATAATGGATGGATGGATGGATGGATGGATGGATGGATGGATGGATTGGAGGGTGGATGGGTGGGTGGATGGATGGATGGATTGGAGGGTGGATGGGTGGGTGGATGGAAGGGTGGATTGTTATATCCATGGAGGATGGATGGAAGACTGGATGGATGGATAAGCATGTGGATGGACTTTGTGGTGACCTCCATTGATTCTAAGCCCACAGGACAGGCAGCTCAGTGTAAGGCCTGAGGACACAATAAGAAGGACCAAGGGCCCCCTGGGCCACCCCAGTAGTGCGCAGGCTCCAAAGTTACACCCAGCGATGCTGGGGGCACCACTCAGTGGTGAGGACCCAATGGACTGGCCCCGTGCGAGGCTGTGCCTCAGCCCTGCACTACCTCCCGGCCCTGTGTGAATGCTTGGACGGAGGATGGTTGAATGAGTGGAAGAAGGATGGAAGGATGTTCTGATGCAGGGTGGAGAGATAAAGTGGGTTGGACTCTCCCGGTGTAATAAGATCCTTGGGTTTCTCTTTCAGAGTTCTCATGGCTGAGAGTTCCCCGGGGCCACCCGACCTCCGGGCAAGAGCCTCAATTCCTCCCACCTCCCGTATCGGCTCGGGAAACTCAGGAAAATGGAACGAAAAGGGAAGATCGCTTTACACAGAACTGATGGAGTGGTACGGAAACTTCAGCCCGAGGAAGGATGATTCAGAAAGTTCCAAATGAGACTCCCACCACCTCTGTTGGAACTCAGAGCAGTGAAGATGGGAGGAGGGGGCAGTTGAGCCCCCTCCCAACGGGGTCTCTGTGCTGGGGGCGTTGCCCCTGGCGCTACTCCAGAGACCCCGAGCCCAGGCCCCCTGCAGTCTTGAGTTTAAACTCAGCCCACTGAGCGGCTCTCTAGCGCCGGAGACATTCGCTCTTTTCTTTCCTTTTTGTTTTTAAGGCTCGGCGGATTTTGCACGAGGGCCGAGGGCCGGGGCAAGCCGAGGTTCCCCAGGGGCGGGATGCAGAGCAAGTGGCACCCGGGGGCCGGATCTCTGCAGCACAGTGCGAAATAAGAAGGTTTTATTCTCCAAAGGTCACCTTGAGGGGGGGGCTTCGGGTTGGGGGCAAGAAACATACTCAATCCCGAAAGAAATCATTTGTGTTCTTAGGAGCAAGGGCCAGGGGCAGAGAGCTGGGCCTCGGGGCGGAGGGCCGTGCCCGGGCAGCTGGGGCGGCCTTCTGTGTCCGGCAGCTGACCTCCCGTGGCCTCGCCCACACTGGGTGCAGGGGACGCGCAGGCAGCCTGAGCACGGGCGGCCCGCGCTGACCCTGGCCGCGGAGGCAGCTTAGCTCCACAGCGCCCCCGCAGGGCAGAACGGCACACTGCGACCAGCTGGGGAAAGGCGCCAACCCGTTTCTGCCAGGAGGCTGAGAGAGGCAGGGGACTGGGGTCTTGCGGGGTGTGGGGGTGCGCCTTTCAGCTGAGATGGACAGCTCCGTGACAGTTAGCTGGGCCCGGAGCTGCCAAGCCAGTGGTGCATACCAAGGCCCTGAGGCCACAGGAAGGTTGAGGTTGGGAACCGCAGCCGAGAGAAAACTGGGATGAGGGACCAGAGTGACGAGGTGACAGGTGGTGGGGTGTCAGGGTAACGGGGTGGCAGGTGACAGGGCTGCAGCACGGCGCAAGGCAAGAAGTCTCTGGGTCCTTTGTTTTGTTTTTGTTTGGGGGCCACAGCGGGCGATGCTCAGGGCTCACTCCCGGCTCTGCACCCAGGGATCATTCCTGGCAGTGCTCAGGGATGGCGGGGGTCGAACCCGGGTCAGCTTTGTGCAAGGCAAACGCCCTGCCCACTAGACTATTTCTCTGGCCCCTCGTCCTGGATCCTTGAACAACTCCTCCGGGTTCTCGGGAAGGAGAACGTGCAGGGGCGGGGGGGGTGCGAGCAGCAAGAGGAATCAGGGGTCCCGTGAGTCCTGCAGGCAGGGGCTGGAGGAAAAGGGGGCCCGGGAGGTCCCTGGGGTCCACCCTGCCCCCCCTCTGGCCTCCTCCCCGAGTGACCCATGACGCAGCCCCAGCTGAGCACGAGGAAGAGGAGGGTCAACATTGACCCTACATGACCCCCGGGGCCCCGAGTTGGAGCTGGAGGCCCCCTCAGATCTGCCTTCCTTTCTACCATCTAGGTCTAGGGGGGATTCCTGTTCTTGGGGATCTCCGAG
Organism: Sorex araneus; assembly: GCF_027595985.1. Classification (NCBI taxonomy): domain Eukaryota; kingdom Metazoa; phylum Chordata; class Mammalia; order Eulipotyphla; family Soricidae; genus Sorex; species Sorex araneus. The sequence goes on from NC_073306.1 coordinate 133,295,861, forward strand.
CATGCTCAGGACCCCCTCCCCCACGGCAGTTCTCGGCCAACCAGCCTGGCCCTGCATGGCGGGACCCGCGGTGCCTGGATACCCAGGGGCTCCCCAGCAGTGCTTGAGGCCCCCAGGGCCACACCGAGCAATGTCCAGGGGCCCAGGGACTGTGCCTGGTGGGACCCAGGGACTCTCTGGAATCAGGGATCTAACGAAGGCTGGGTGCTTGCAAGACCCGAGCCACAGCCCTGGTCCTGTCTCCTCCGCCCAGACTCCTCTTCCTCCCCAGCCTGCACCTCCCTGCTAGAACCCCAGCTCTGCAGTGGGTCTGGTTCCGTCTGGGGGCCACAGGCAGCTGAGCTCAGGCTGACTCCCGGCTCTGTGCTCAGGGATCACTCCTGGCAGGACTCAGGGCGCCCTTGGTGGGGCCGAGGGCAAGGCAAGGGCTCTAACCCCTGAGCTCTCTCTCTCTCTTTCTCTCTCTCTGTCTCTCCTTCTCTCTCTCTGTCTTTCTCTCTCTCTTTCGCTCTCTCTGTCTCTCCTTCTCTCTCTCTTTCTCTCTCTCTCTCTGTCTCTCCTTCTCTCTCTGTCTTTCTCTCTCTTTCTCTCTCTCTGTCTCTCCTTCTCTCTCTCTCTCTTTCTCTCTCTCTCTGTCTCTCCTTCTCTCTCTCTCTCTGTCTCTCTCTCTTTGTTTTTGGGTCACACCTGGCGATGCACAGGGGTTCCTCCTGGCTCGTGCACTCAGGAATTACTCCTGGCGGTGCTCGGGGGACCCTATGGGATGCTGGGATTCAAACCCGGTCGGCTGTGTGCAAGGCAAACGCCCTCCCTGCTGTGCTATTGCTCCAGCCCCCTGAGCTCTCTCTCAGGCCCCTGAAAGTCCGCTCTGACATGCAGCTTCATCACCCAATACCTCTGTGCAGTGTCCACGGGCGTCTCCCAGTGACCCCGTCCAGACAAATCTCATTTCCTCTCCCACTGTCCAGCTCAAATGTTGGCCCACTCGGACCCCACGCTCAGACCCAACACAAGGTTCTCTTTTCCTCACCCCCAAATGCAAACCAGGCCGCCCCGAGGCAAGTTCTGTCCCAGTGGCTTCATTCTTCCTTCCCTCCGTCCCCTCCCGGTGACACAATGCCCTTGCCCCTGGGCCCTGACACGTAGCAGCAGAGACCTCCTTCCCACATGTACCCCTGGTAAGCCCTCCACCAGCTGCCCGTCAGGTCAGGATTAAATGCAAAGCCTGCACCCTCCCAGACGACTCCCACCTCACCCCACTTGGGTGTCATCTGCTATTTCCCCTTCTCACCGGCTACCCATTCCTCAGAAATGCAGAGCACTAGCTCACCCCAGGGCCTTTGCACCTCCATGTCTTCCTAGCTCACCAATCACCCCTTTAGAGAGTGCCTCCCTGAGTCGCCCCACAAATCCAGCTCTGGCCCTTGCTGTCCCCTGCATGTGTCTAGAGAGCTGTGGCCACCCCTCCTCTCCCCAGCAGGGAAGGCCCTCGGCGGCAAGGACACGTGTTTGCTTCACAGACCAGACGGCGGCCCTGATGGGGGCTCCAGGGCGGACAGAGCCCTGCGTGTCCCGGGAACCTGCGGCCCCCTCAGGTGACAGTTACACCTGTTGTCATCCACCAACAACATTCTGCCCCACTCACCGAGTCCGGCAGAGACAGGTTACACCCGGCGTGTTTTCAGGAGCTGGGCTGGAGGGGGGCCCAGATTGGACCTCAGGTACCACGTGGCCCCTTGAGCACCGCCAGGAGCAGCCCCCGAATACAGACCCAGGACCGGGTCCCCCCAGTGAAACAAGAGAGAAAAGTGTTTGAGAAGACTGTTCCAGAAAAGACGCTCGTGAGGTCACCGTGCCAAGACTGCTGAGTGCAAACCCAGCGGCGGAACCCACGCCCAGCCAAGGTGACCTTCCCAGGGGCCAGCCCCTCCTCCTGACGTGTGAAGATGAGGCCGGAGGACCCGTGTACGATAAGGAACCTCCCCAGATCCGGAGGAATCCCAGGGTGCAACATGGGTGTTTCCGCTCATTCACTCCGGGATCTCTAAGCAAGTCCCCTGACCTTTGAGTGTCTCAGTTTCCTCATCTGTAAAATGGGTCGAAATGGCTTATACCAGAATACGTGTCATTCGGAAACTCAGCGAGACACGGATGTTGGGGGGCGGTGGGGGCAGCGGGCTGGAGGGGCTGTCGGGGCCGCCCTCGAGACCCTGAGACCTGCTGGTCCACAAGGGTCACGCCACAGAGACCCTAAAATGGGCGCCCTGCTCTGAGGCACCCTCGCCAATGCCCCAAGAGCCGCGGGTGACACGGTCCCCTGGGGCTCCCGGTCCTGCCAGTGCTGCGGGTGGCACACGGCCCAGGCCCCCAGCGCCTGCCTCCTGACAAGCCGTAAGAAGCCCAACGGTGCTTCCCAGGCCCGGGAACACTCTGGGCTCAGGGCTGGAAGAGACGCTCTGCCCGTTTCCTGTCCATGCCTCTGCCGGGGTGACCGCCCGGGGCTCGCACCAGGGCCAAGAGATGGGGGAAGCAGGCGAGGCCGCTGAGGGTCCCCAGGGGGTTCCCCGCAGCTCAGTAACCAAAGGAGTCACATTTGCAAGACGTGCTCCCAAAACCACAGTGAGTGCAAGGAACAAGGTCGGGGGCACCAGGAGGGAGCGGCTGAGGGAGCACGAGCAGGAGGGGGCGGGCTCGGTGGAGAGGATGCGTGTGGGGGTGGTCTGTGTTTAAGACAGGGAGGGAGGGAGGGAGGGAAGGAGGGGGGCAGGAGGGAGGGAGGGAGGGAAGGAAGGAAGGGAGGAAAGAAGGAGGGAGGGAAGGAGGGAAGGAGGGAGGGAGGGAGGGAGGGAGGGAGGGAGGGAGGGGGGGAGAGAGGGAGGGAGGGAGGGAGGGAGGGAGGGGGGGAGAGAGGGAGGGAGGGAGGGAAGGAAGGAAGGGAGGGAGGGAGGGAGGGAGGAAGGAGGCCCATTCTGAGCCGAGTACCCTGGGGTCTTATTAGCTAAGGGGCATGGCAGGGGGACAGGAGGCCACGGCCCCACCAAGCCGAGGGAGGAAGGTTGCGGGCCGAGAGCTGACAGAGTCCAGCACCCACGGCCAAGCTGGGGATACCCCGCTCAGGGAGGGGCCTGTGAAGGTCGGGCCAGGAGGGAGGCAGGACGCGGGGTCCCCAACTTGAGCCGTCCATGGAGCTGGGGGGACAGGAGAGGAGGGGCAGGGGCCACTCCAGGTAACGGGGAGGGCAGGGAGGGCAGGGGATGGCAAGACCCCATGCCCACATTCTCGGGCCTCACTCCGCGGGGGCCAGGACCCCTCTCGGCCCTGCTCAGGGCCACCCCAGACCCCCCTGCAGCCAGCCTGGGCCCTTCAGGGTCCTGCTGCCCTGGGGGTGCCCTGGCCTCTCCCCTCTGGCCTCACGCGACTCTCCCCGCTGCCCTGTCTCCGTTTCCCCACACTGCAAAGGTCGGGGCTATTTCCTGGGGCGTCACCCTGCGGGAACAGGGCCCCTGTGACCCCTTAGGGACCCAGGGAGTCTCCTCTGCCCACCTTTGTCCGTGTCCCCCATACAGCACTGACCCCAGGACGCGGCCCTCTGCGTTTGTCTGACCCTTGGGCCATGCAGCGCAACCCGATGGGCCTGGGGACACCGCGGGCTGGGCCGTGGGGTGTGGCTGTGCCCGGCGGCACGTGGGTGGGTGGACTGGCTCCCGTGAGCCGCCGGGAGGACACTGGGGTCCCCCGAGCACGGTGAGGGGCAGCCAGGGGCTCTCGCGTGGGGTCTCTCCGTCCGGGGCCCCAAGCGCAGACGCGGCTCCAGCCTCATCACCCACCCGGACCCGCGGGCACGAGCTGCCCCGGAGTGGCCAGCCGGGAGCCCGCAGCAGGGGCGGGCGGCGGGAAGGGGGCCCAGGCGGCCCGGGGGGCCCGGAGCTGAGGCTGCTGCCGGCCTGGCACGGACGGAAACCCAGCACCTCCCCCAGCACCTCCCCGGAAGAGAGGCAGCCCGGAGCACTGTGCGCTCCTCTCGGACACGCGTGTCCACTCGAGGACAGCGGACAGCAGTGTGGGGGTGGGGGAAGGGGGACTTGCCAGCCAGGTGCGGACTCGCCGTTCCCCCTCATGCTCCCCTGCAGTCTTCCCAGATTCCAGGTGGGACACCGGAGCCCCAGGCAGTCTCCCTGTGCTTTGCACTGTGGGGAAACTGAGGCAGGGAAGCGGGGAGAATTGCTGGAGGTCCTACAGCTGGCATGCTACAGAGCCAGGCCCTGAGCATTCCCTCAGACCGCAAACTGTTAGCCACTTGGGTGACACACCCTCACCCAGGACCCCCCCACCCCGTGTGTCCTGGAAGTGGACAGGGTCCCTCAGGGGCCTCGAGTTCAGTGAAGGATGGTTTTATTTGTCAAGGGGACCTGACCGGAAATTCTCTTAGGAAAGCAAGCGAGTGTCTCGGAACTTCTGAGTGAAGTCTGGGAGGGCTCCTTGGAGGAGGGACCACTGGGGAGCCCCCTGGCGGTTTATGCAGGCCAGGCCGTCCTCCCTTGGACACACGGCCTCCTGCTTCCCCTTGGCTGGGCGAGGAAACCCCATACATCAGCTGCTGCCTCAGTTTCCCCGTCGCTCACGATGGAGAGATGCACCAGAGCCCTCTGCCCCGAGTCTCTCGCCACAGGAGCTGGGAAGAGAGCCCGGGCCCAGGCTCAGCGCCGTCCTCACCCCACGGCGACGGCGAGGGGCAGGTTTGCCAGTCCAGGGACCCCGGGGCACCGAGGGGGTCTGCCCGCCCTGGCCTGGCACTGCCCCGCTGCGCGCGCCACCCTCGGTGACAGACAACAGTTCCAGCACGACCCTGCACGCGGCCGGCCCAGGGGACAGAACCCGGAGCAGGGCCTGGGCCCCTCCAGGCCGGGCCCACCATGGACAGGACCCCAGCGGCCCGAGCCAGACTCGGCCAGAAACCTGCAGAGCCACCACTGCCCCAACAACAACAGCAGAGAGTACCAGAGGCAGCACCGGCAGGCACCCACGGAGACGCTGGAGCACCCAGCACCCAGCACCCGGCACTCGCTGAAGTTGACTGAGTTTTCCCCAGACCGACCAGGCCAGAGACTGAATACAGGGGAGCCGGGATGTGCCGTAGGGGTGGGGGGCGGGGGGAGGTAGGCGTGAAGCTGGGGCCAGCCAGAAGCTCCCTAACCACTGAACTACCTCTCCACCCCCAGCCTACACTCGTATTAGCCCCTTGGACAGATGAAGAAATTGAGTCCTTATGACAACCGGGTTGTGGCCCCCACCCCCACCCAGGAGCCTCCTAAGTTTAAAGTAACCCTTTGTGGGATATAAAACATTATTATATGGACGGGAGCGATAGCACAGCGGGGAGGGCGTTTGCCTTGCACACGGCCGACCGAGGTTCGATTCCTCCGTTCCTCTGGCAAGCTACCGAGAGTATCCCGCCCGCACGGCAGAGCCTGGCAAGCTCCCTGTCGCGTATTCGATATGCCAAGAACAGTAACAACAAGTCTCACCATGGAGACGTTACTGGTGCCCGCCCGAGCAAATCGATGAACAACGGGACGACGGTGCTACAGTGCTACATGAGATTAATAAAGAGGATTGATTGGTCCACGGTTGGCAGCCGGCCTCAAGGGCTGGGGGAGGAGGCAGCTGGGGTAGAGGAGGCACCGCGATGACAAAGAGGACTGGAAACGGTCACTCTGGGCCAGATCTGCGCGCTGAAAGTAGGTAAAGGAACAGAGATGATAACCTCTCGGTCAGTATCTCAGCTTCTGTATTGCAACCATGATGCCCTACGGGGGAGAGAGAGAGAGAGAGGGAGGGAGAGAGAGAGAGAGAGAGAGGGAGGGAGAGAAAGAGAGAGAGAGGATGGGAGGGAGGGAGAGAGAGGGAGAGAGGGAGGGAGAGAAAGAGAGAGAGAGAGGATGGGAGGGAGGGAGAGAGAGAGGGAGAGAGAGAGGATGGGAGGGATGGAGAGAGAGAGAGAGGGAGAATCTAGGTAGGGGAGGGTGGCAGGAGGGAAACGGGGGACAGTGGTGCTGGGAAATGTACACTGGCAGAGAGAGGGTGTTGGGATACTGTCTGAAACCTGACCTCATGGTGATTCAATTAAAAAAAATAAAATTTTTAAAAAAATCCTGAGAAGGATGTTCGCCGTGCAATCCCACTTCCCTTATCTCTATTACCGAGATAAGCAAGTTTTGTGTCTCTTGTACACTGAAAGGCAACTTGTGTCTCTGCTGCTGGCCGTGGGTCAGGACTGGATTTTCCAACCAGCCTCGCATGTCCCGCAGAATTTTTTAAGCAGTCCTTTAAGAGGGGGGTTGTCACTGGGCCCATTGCACAGATGTGGAAACAGAGGCGCTGGCAAGTGGCAGGGTCAAGGACTCCCACCCCCCACTCCCACCCATGCCCGTCCCAGGCTCTGTGACCCAGGAGAAATCCAGTGCCCGCCAGAAGCAGGGGGCCTGGGTCTGGGCGGGGCCGAGCCCACCCTGCCTTTCCGCTTCTCTCTGAAATACTCTCCACCATCCCCCTTCAGATCAAACCATGCGCACCTCTCCCCAGCTCCTCGCTTGTTCCCAGGGCCTCAACCCAAAGCTGCGGATTTTCTTACCGTGCAAATATTTCGATTGGCTGCGCGGGACCCCGCCCAGGGGCCCCCATTCTCTGGCTCTGTGCCTCGGCTACTGGTGGTTCTGGGGCTTACGGAGGCATGTGGCTGCCCCGCCAGAGCCCCCAGGCGGGGCCCTCTGGAAGCATCTCCCAGACCAGCTGCCTCCGGGCTCCTATGGCCCAGGCTGAGTGCGGCTTCCCGGGGGCAAACCTTACACAGGCCTTTGCACACGCATCCACAAGTCCCTCGGCCACGAGCGAGCCTGGAGAGAGGGGGCCAGGCGTGTAGGGAGCAACTACATTCACACACTTCCGAGAGAGAGAGAGACAGAGACAGAGACAGAGAGAGAAGGGAGGGAGAGAGAGACAGAGAGACAGAGACAGAGAGAGACAGACAGAGAGAAGGGAGGGAGAGAGAGACAGAGAGACAGAGAGAGAGAGAAGGGAGGGAGAGAGAGACAGAGAGACAGAGACAGAGAGAGACAGACAGAGAGAAGGGAGGGAGAGAGAGAGAGAAGGGAGGGAGAGAGAGACAGAGAGACAGAAGACAGAGAGAGACAGAGAGAGACAGAGAGAAGGGAGGGAGAGAGAGAGACAGAGAAGGGAGGGAGGGAGGGAGGGAGGGGAGCGAGTTCCTGTAGGCGGGGCAGGGGTGCGCCCATCAGATGTGAGGTGTATGTGAGATTTCACATGCAGACAAGCGCGCCAGGTTCTGTCCCAGCTCCGTCTCTTTCTGACCAGAGTTCAGCCCGGCGTCCCCGGCGTGGACAGCCCAGCCCAAGCCTCCTCACACGCCCCACGCCCGGTGGCCGATGGCAGTGAGAGCCTCTCCTTCGCGTCCCTGCTGTCTATCCGAGACCATCATTTCCACAGATGGTATGATATCAGGGGTTTTCTTTTTTTAAGACATTATTTCATAAGCTTGACCGCTGGCCGAGAAGAGAGAGAGAGAGAAAAAAAAAAACTGGCTCCAGTTAAAACGGTCTAAGTGTTGGCACCGTCTCGCTTTCAGAAGTGCAAGGCAGAGCTCGAAATCTGCGACACTGGGATTTACTGTGATGAAATAAACCATTCACGTAAGGGAGGGCACCCGGCTCCTCACTCTGGTTTCAAAAAAAAAAAAAAACACAAGCCTCCTCAGGTTTATTTACTGAAACTGTCATCCACCCCCCCACCCCCCAGCAACGCCCCCCTCAGAACTTTAATCAGCCACGCAGAGCACAAAACCTACATTCAACTCGGGTTTAAAGACAGGAGACTAACTCCTCCCCCGCGCAGTTCCCTCGCTTAACTCTTGCGTCTCTGTCCGGGGGGTGGCACACCCCGCCACCCCACCACCACCCACCCACCCGGGCCAGGCGGGCTCGGGAATAAGACGTCACGTTGCTGGGGTTCTACTTTTAAAGATGATCCACCTGGAACCCCTGCCAATGCGCAGCAGATGGGACCGTTTCTGATGGGACGAACTAAGACCCTCTCCCCTTCCTCCGGGTGTATGTGGGGAGGTGGGGGGACCCAAGTGGTCTCATCATTCCCAGGGGGGCGTCTAATTCCAAGTGGCGGTGCCGCGCCAGGAGACGGAGGCAGACACTCAGCGCCGTGGGTGAAATCAGCCCCCGGGAGCAGAGCGGACGGTCCCCCGTGAGCTCTTCAGGGGGGCCGGGCCCGAGCGCTTCGCCCGCACGCACATACCAACCAGGCGGGAGGGAAAAAAAAAAAAAGAAATATAGGGTAACCGTCCCCGAGAATCCGCGCCGGTGACTGCGCCAAAGCCGCCGTGGCCACTCCACCGAGTCGAGAGCCCCACGCCAAGCCCGCTCTCGCAGAGACAGAAGGAAAAGCAGAGCTCAAGAGTCGGACCCACGCTCGGGACCGTTGGTCCGAAGTCGTGGTACAGCTGCCCGCGCCTGCGGTCCCAAGCCGAGCGCGGAAATGGTTAAGGGAGCCAGGGTTAGCAGCGAGCACCCCTCCTGGGGTCCTGCGCAGGGAGGAGGGACCCCCGGGTGGCGGGGGCGGGGGTCCGTCAGTCCGCCCGCGTCCGCGGGGCAGTCCTGCCACCCCCGCGCAGCGCGCGCCCGGGCCGGGGGTCCCCTCTCTCCGCGCGCGCATCCCGGCTCCGGCCACGCGCGCCCTGCGCGCCCGGGGGTCCCCGGGCCTCCCCGCGACCTCAGCCCGGCAGGAGCAGCAGGGGAAGGGCAGGGCGAGGCGGTTACCTTGGTCCGCAGACCCCATGACGCGGAGCGGGTGGCAGAGCCCCCGGCGGGTCGCAGCGTGTCTCTGCATGTGGCGGGGATGCGGCGCGGGGCGCGGAGCCGAGGGGCGCCCTCTCTCCAGCATGCTCCGGCTCCCTCGCCAGGGAGCGCGACTTCCTTCCCCGCGCTCCGTGTTTATAGGCTTTCAATGCAGTAAAATAACGGGATTCCCTCACTGTTTCCTCCTGTTTATCCAGCGCCATGGAAACCCCTGGATCCCGGCCATCTCCAAAACTAAGGGCTTTCCTGCAAACTTCACACACTCAGGAATCCGTGACGTCGCCTCCTCCGCGGCCAGCCAGCTCCGTGGCTCTCTCGGCCGCCAGCACAAGTCCCCGATTGTTCCAGCCGAGTCAGGGAGCGGGGGTGGGGGCAGCGAGTGAGTGTCCACGCCGGGCCTGGCGCGGGTGGGCAGGGGAGGGCGGGGGGGGGGCGGGGGGGGGCGGCAGCGCACGACCAGGACCCCGCAGGTCTCCGGCCCCTTTTCCTGGAGGTGGGGAGGGGGTGCCCTTTATACAAAGCTGACCAGTCCTACACCCCCACCCCAGAGGTCAGCGCCTGGGAGAGTGTTGGGGCGGGGGGAGGGGGGAAGGGAGCTTTGAGTCCCCAGGGGTCTCTCGCTGCTCAGATTTGGGGGGCTTTAGGGCTGGCGGGAGGAGGAGGAGGGGAGAGAAACTGCCGATGTCAACTCTCCAAGAGTTTCCCCCCCCCCCCCCGGCAGACTTTATTTTTAGATCCATTTAGAAAACCCCAGGTTTCCAGTGATGCTCCGAGCTGCAGCGAGGATGAAATGGTCAAAGACGCGGAAACCAGGCAACCCGTGTGTTTACATGCTCTGAGTAAACAGGAAAATAACGGGAAGGGATGTCGTGAACTCCACCAGCCGCTGCAGCGAGGTCCCGGGGATGCCCCGCAGACCCCACCCCACGCCCAAGACCCCCACACTGCACTCAGGGCGCTTCTGTGCCCCCCTCAAACCGTGGCTCAGTACCCTCTCCCTCTCCCCTCTGACAGAGCCCAGGACTTGGAGCCACGTGCAAGGAGCTGGCTCCTTCTGGGGGGACACCCCTGAGCAGCCCCATGGGGGGGTCTCTGCCTGTTAGAGGCACCTCGGAGACTAGGATATCCCGTCCCCTTACACCGGGACTCACCCCAAAGCTGGCTCCAGGGGACCAGAGCCCCCAGTCCAGCGGGTAGGGCACTTGCCTTGCACACGGCTGACCTGGGTTCGATCCCTGCCACCCCAGAGAGCCCCCCGAGCCCGCCAGGAGGGATTTCTGAGCACAGAGCCAGGAGAAGGCCCTGAGCACTGCTGAGCGTGACCCCCAAACAAACAAACAAGAAGCGTGCTGGACCCCTGCACTTGGTAGCCCGGCCTCCCTCCGGCCGTGCCCAGCGACCCTGACCTCTTACCCAGAATTCTGTGCGGGCTCTGTGCCAGGGAAGGCCCCTCATCCCCCATGTCCTGGGGCGAGGGGGGAAGCCGAGGCACCCGGAGGGCAGGGGGCTGGCCTGCTGTGTCTGGGGGCGCTGCAGAGGAGACTTTTCGAGATCAGGCTGTTCCCCCTCACCTGAGTCAAGCCCGGGGGGCTCCGCTGTCCCCACTCGGCTGACATGGAGGCGTTCCTGGGACACTGGGCCTGATGCCTTCATGGAAACCGAGGAAGGGTTGGACAAGCCGGTTCATAAGCCCGATTATACTGGCCACTCAGCAAGTCCAGCTCCGCGCCCGCTGTGCGCCCACCCTGAGCCAGGGTCTTCATACCCCTGCAGAGTCACCCCAAAACCATCCATCACCCCCCCGTCCCCGGGGCTGTGGTGTCGGGGCCCAGCCAGGCAGCCCAGGGCGGCTGCTACAGTGTAACCAGGTTCACATCAAAGCCGCTGAAACCTCACAGCCCTGTTTCAAGCCCTCGGAAGCCGCTAAGTTCGCCTGGGCACCCAGGAGCCTGGTGCACAGCCGAACAATTCCACGGTTCTAGGAGGTTCTATTGAGCAGCTTGGGTCAGAGCTGTTCAAGGCAGCGTCATGATTCTTGCCCCCTGACCCACTCAACAAGATGGGGACACTTTGCTCAGCGTGGCTGCAAGCACGGGATGCTGAAGACTGCGGGCGTTGGAGGGGAAGAAAAAAACTTTAAATTTAAAAAACCCTTCACAGGGGCTGGAGCGATAGCACAGCGGGTAGGGCGTTTGCCTTGCACGCGGCCGACCCGGGTTCAAATCCCAGCATCCCATATGGTCCCCTGAGCACGGCCAGGGGTAATTCCTGAGTGCAGAGCCAGGAGTAACCCCTGAGCATCGCCAGGTGTGACCCAAAAAGCAAAAAAAAAAAAAAAAAAAAAAACCCTTCGCAAAATGTGTGTGCTCTGCACGCGGGAACTGTAGGTTCCATTCCTGCCCGAGCACCGTCAGGAGAGACTCCGAGCACTGAGCAGCGAGTAACGTGCGAGGAGCACCAGTGTGGCCTCAAAACCATAAAAATCAGGAGTCGGAGCAAGAGAACGGTGGATGAAGTGTTTGCCTTGCACGCAGCCATCCCAGGTTCGATCCCCGTCACCCCGTGTGGTCCCCCCGCCCCAAACGCCTCCAGGAGTGATTCCTGGGCATCACCTGCTGTGGCCCCAAGTCCCCAAACCAAACACTGTGATTAAAACCATTGAAAAAAAATCAGTCCCTTTCGATGACCGACCTGCCAGGACCGGTGGCCGGTGGCCCTGCGTCCCTTCCCGCCGCCCTATGGACAGAGCCGCAGGCAGAGGCTCCCAGCGTCCATCCATCCGGACCTGAACCCGGAGCTGTTGGGCAGCGGGGCCCGCTCTCTTGGCCGGCCGCCCCGCCTCCCAGAGGCCTCCCTGGGAGCCGAGGTCTCGGGGCCTGCAGCCAGGCAGGAAACGAGCAGGCTGGGCCCCCTCTGCCAGACTCATTATCGGGGATAATTTTAGACTCGGCCCCACCCAGGCCCAGGCCTCTGAGGCGGGCCGGCCTCCACAGGTGCCCGGCACTGCCAGGGTGGACGCCTGGGGGGGGAGGGGGGAGGAGGAGGAGGGGGCCTGGGTGGAATCAGCCTTGGCTACCCTGGGGGGAGGGGGGCGGGGTGCCCCTCCGCTGCAGCCAGCAGCCTGCTCGGGGAGTCGGGGGGTCAGGGCTGAGTCACCGCCCGTCCTCACGGGCCTCGGCCCTGCGCTCGGTCCAGTCCAGTGGCCGCTGCTTCCTCCCACGGCTCTTTCCTCGGCCGATGCCAGGCGGGCGATGGTGTCCTTTTGAACTGAGCCACCCACCGCTCGCTCGTTCCCTCGCACTCGCCCCACCTTTTTACTTTTTTTTTTTCTTGCGGGGCTGGCTCTGGGGGGGGTGGGTGGGGAGCTTCCGCCCACGAATTTCTCCACGAAAACTCCCCAAAATAGAGGCTCTCCGCGGAGGTGGGAGCGCGCCAGGCTGGGAGGGGAAAAAGCGCAAGAGAAGCGGAATCTGGGCCCAGAGAAGCACCCAGGTGGCCGCGGGGTGCGGGGGCCGGGGGGGACACGGGCCATCTGGCCAGTGGGAGGCCCGGGATCACGGGGAAGCCTTGGAGGGGCGCCTCCCCCCCACGCCCCCGCTCCTGACCATGTGTGAATCAGGAAGGCGCCGGTTTCTACGGAGACCACCCCCCGCCCCCCGCTTCTGGCCCCGGCCAGCCCCCAACTCAAAGCCCAGCGGGCCTGAAAGCTGAGGGGTGGCCTCATGCAGGCCTCGCCAGCGTCCTCTCGGCCCGTCCAGTCCAAGTGTCTTCCCAACCTGCTGGTCACTTTGACTGTCCACCCTTTCTGAGTGGATGGCCGTGGAGACAAGTCCAGACCCACGAAGAAGGAGCACTGTGGAGTGAGTCCCGCCCCATGATTATGGTTTGGCCCAGGGAAGTCAGACCAGAGAGAGGGTCAGCAACAGAGTCTGCAGGACCCCACGTGTCCCACCGTCAACCAAGGTGGGGGGCGGGGGGAGGGGGGCTCACACGTGACTGCGCTGTCCCCGACGGTCTGCGGGTGCCCCTGCCCCGTGTCCATTTGCTGCCAGGCTTGCTCTGTGCTCCCCTCTCTGACGGGGCGGGGACAGGCGCTGGACATGGCCGTGAGACAGGGACCTGGCGGGCCACCCGGGAGGCGAGGCCCCCATGCCCTCGAGGAAGCACAGCCAGAGGGTGTGAGGGAGGGGTGAGCCCTGGTGGCCAGGGGTCCCGGTGGCTGTGGCCCGCCCCCCCCCCCCGCCCGGCCGTCCCTGTCCTCAGCCCACCATCTCCGTCTCTCTGAATCCCCCCCACCCCACCCCCAGCTTCCTTCCTGTACCGTCGGCCTTGCCCGCCTCCCCATCCCTTGGGGTTTCTCTAGCCCCCTCCCCATCCTGCTCCTGCACTCTGACCCCGAAGCCCGCTGTCCCCCCCCATGGCCCGTCCTGGGCTGTGGGGGCCCCAGGGGCCGGTCCACACACCGTGCTCCCTGCGTGACCTCCACGCATTCAGGGGGCCTTTCCTCGCACTCGGGTGCCCCTGTTGAGCCTCGGAGACGCTTCTGTCCCTGCTGGCCTCCTTGGTGTCCGTGGTCCTTCCGCCGGCCGCTGGGCCTCGCGCTGTCCTTGGGGACACTTGGCTTCCGGCCGGGGAGGCGGGGCTGGCCCGGGTTTGTGGGGGATGCGAGCAGCTCTGGGCTGGGGTCTGCTGGAGCACTTGGGCCGGAGCCTGCTGTGCGCCGAGCCCCTCGTAGGGTGAGGGCAGGAGCCTTTGAGGGGCGCCCCGGGCCCCAGAAGAGAGCAGCTCGGCCAGCTGCATCAGCCCCCGGGGAAATGGTTCTCTGGGCCCTGGGGCTCCATTTCTGGGGACCCCCACACCAAACCCCCACACCATGTCTTGGAGAGGCCCCGGGATGACAAGCCGAGCCCCCTCCCCCCAAGCCCCGTGACCCCAGCTGGACGCCGCTGACCACAGAACTGCAGCATCATAGGCGGGCCCTGAGGCCACTGTGGGGTGGGCCGGGGTGGTCAGTGCAGGGACCCCGCTCCAGCTCCCCATCTCACGGCCTCCCTGGCCAGCGGGAGCCCTAGTCCAGCCGCCTCACCCTGCCCTCATGCCTCCCGGGGCTGGGTGCTCCTTCCCTCAGTGCTCTCATAGACCCTGCGTGTAGCGGGCCTGCCTCCCACCTCGGGTGGACCCCCGCCTGCTCAGCCCCTCTCACCCCCTCCCAGACACTGACTGGGGGGGCCTCCCGAGGCCCCCAGAGAAGGAACTGCCGTGCTCCCGGGGCAGGCAGACCCCGACTGACTCCATTCTGCAGGTGGGGGAGACTGAGGCACGGAAACTAAGGTCAGTATCAGACCCCCGAGTCAAATTCCCATTATCCTCAGGCCCTTCGGGGTTTGCTGAATGAATGACTGAGCAGACGAATGAATGAATGAATGAATGAATGAATGAATGAATGAATGAATGAATGAATGCGCGTTCTCAGAGCCTGGCCGCCAGGTGGCCGGGAGGTCGCCGAGGTGCCCCGTGGGGCTGGTGGGGGCGGGGGACAGGGCGGCGGCCGGGCGGGCACGGAGGCTTTCCCCGTCCCGCTGGGGCGGGAAGCTTGGCCTCGGGCAGGAAGAACGCCCCGTTCCCGCCGCGGGCCGGGCCGAGGTGGCCGGGCCTGGCTCCTCTCAAAGCACATTGTCCTGCCCCTCTCGCAGCTCCCGAACCTTCCCAAAATAACCCCCGAGCCGCTTTTTCCAGCTGGGAAGTGCCGGAGCTCCCGGAGCTGGGTGATCCCAGGGTCCCCCGGCCAGAATGTGACCCAGCGGGGAGGTTCCAGGGCTGCGGGGGGAACCCCAGACACTCTGTCAGCCCCTCGGGCTGCTGACTGCGAGATTCCAGGGGCGCTGCCCCCGCCCGCCCGGGGCCCCCAGGGGCCTTGGGCCCAGCTGGGCGTGCGGGCTGGGGGCGGGAAGGGGGGTGAGGGGGAGGGTGGGCAGACACCAGCCCGCGGAACCCCCGGCCCTCGGAGACGGAGGATTTTCCTAGAAGCTGGAACGCTGACGTGGAGGACGGGGACTTGGCTAGGGCCTCCCCGGGCCGCCACGGCTGTGGACAGGAGTAAAGGGGCGGGGAGAGGGAAGCAGACGGGTCCGCCGGACGGGCTGAGGTTGTGGAAGGCAAGTTGGCGTGTTTCTCTTCCTTTTTAAAACATCCAAGGGGGGCGCCTCTCTCTGTGGCCTTGTGGACCCATTCGACAGACATGGTCGCATACCTGCTTCTCCTGTGAGCAAGGCCTGGAAAGGGCTCGGGAGAGAATCTTGGCGCTTTTCCTAAGGGTGGTCAGGGAAGGCTTCCTGGAAGCAGAGACACTGAGTAGAACCAAGTGGAGTTCAAGGGCTAGATGCTGGCTGCTGGGGGGATTTGTGGGGAAGCAGAGCATTGGGGCCCCGAGGACGTGTCTGCTGCGGGAATAGCCCGGGGTGAGTCCCCGTGAATGGCTGGGCTACGTGTATGTGGGGAGCGGAGAGGTGAGCAGACGCTCCAAGACAGCGGCGGGCGGGGGGCCTGGTGGCCTCTACTGGGGGCAGGGGCTGGGGAAGGGCTGCAGAAACTGTGATCCGAACACGCACTGTCAGGAGTGTTTGCTCGACCCTTTGCTCCATTCCAAGTTTTTGACATGTATTAACTCATCTAATCCTTATAACCTTTGAAAAGAGTTCAAATATTTTCTCCTTTCACAGCTGACAAAAGAAGTTAAATGATTTACTCTGAGTCATATGGTGGAATCACCCGGACCTAAGAGTCTTAAAGAGACAGGACAAACTCGCAGCTTCCGCTTCTCTCCTTTCCGCTAGCAGGGGGTGGGGGGCATGATGGCAGGAGCTCAGGCAGCCACGTTGGGCCAATGAAGTAGAAATTCCTCTGAAAGACAGAGCAGCCGGACCGAAGGCGCTCGGGTCCCTAATGATCACGGCGGTTTCCTAGCCACCCTGAACTTCCACTCGGGTTCTGCTCTAAGAGACACAGAAACATCCCATTGCTGAAGCTTCTGTCTGAGGATCTCAGGACAACACCTCACTCATGCCAACTGGCTCTGGGGGCCAGAGCGATAGCACAGAGGGGAGGGCGCTTGCCCAGGTTCAATCCCTGGCATCCCATAGGGTCCCCCGAGCATCACCAGATGAGTGCAGAGCCGGAGTAAGCCCTGCGCATCGCTGGGTGGAACCCCCCAAAAAAAATTAAGTTTAAAAAATAGGGGGTCCCTTATTTTAAGCGCTCTTGTAGGAGCAGGTTGAAGACACCATCCAAAGACACCCTTTGGAAAGGGACGGAGAGATGGCACAGGCTTGGCGCCAGCACCCTGACCCTGGGCTGGTTTTCCCAGGGTCAGCCCAGGGCCACTTGGTAGTCCAGGGCCAGCATCTACCTAACCACTGGGTCCCTTGGTCTTTGTTTATTTGTTTTTATCCACAAAAGGAGGGCAATCAGACCCAACTGGAGACTGGGTGCGACGTCAGTCCAGGAAGACTCCCCTGGCATGCGGCCGGGAGCATCAGGCTCTGCGCGTGGCTTCAGGGGACCCCTCCCAAGCCCTCCGGTCTGGATGCTAGAAAAGCACATTGTCTGGGCCGGAGCGATAGCACAGCAGGGAAGGTGTTTGCCTTGCACGCGGCCAACCCAGGTTTGATTCCCAGCATCCCATAGGGTCCCCCAGGCACCGCCAGGGGTAATTCCTGAGTGCAGAGCCAGGAGGAACCCCTGAGCATCGCCAGGTGTGGCCCAAAAAGCAAAAAAGAAAAAGAAAAAGTGCTTTGGCTCCTCCGTCCCCAGGTGCTGGGGTATCCCGGAGCCCTGGGGGGCCACAGCCCAGAGCACTGCCTGGAGACGGGGGAGACGGGCCAGCGCCCACGCCCCCACCTCCTCGGGCTCCCTGAGAGATAAGAGGCCCGGGACTTCCCGAGGATGTGCTCTGAGCCTTCCTGCTGGCTCCTTCGTGCTTGTCAAAATATTTCCTTGGGGAACCATCCCTGATTTTCCATTAATAAAAGTATTTTTGGGCTCCCGGCAACAATGAGTGTTACAAAAGGAACCGTGCCTTCCAAGGCAAACAGAGCTCGTCCCGGACCTGGAGGCCACTCGGGGCCGCGGGAGGGGGACTCTGAGCAGTCGGGGCTCTCTGAGCTCTGAGCGGCAGGGAGAGCAGAGGGACAGAGACGTCAGGGACCGGGAGGGCAGGACACGACCATCCTCAGTCCCTCCCGCCTGCCTGCCCGTCAGCCAGTGCCCATCACTGCCCACCGACCCCCGCTCTGGGCTCGGCAGGAACAGGGAGATCCGACTCCCAGGACCGCCTGGTGGACACCAGGGGTGAACATGGAGGTGTCTCCCCCAGGACAAGCAAGGGCGGCAAATCAGCATGGCGGTGGACACTGGGGGGCTTGGGCAACTTTCCAGGAAGACCCTTGTCACATCTGCCAAAAGGGAGACACTAGTGAAGAGTAGCTGTGAAATTGCTGCTAAAAGTACTGACATTGGGAAGGGAGGGATTGAGGGAGGGATGAATGGATGGGTGGATGGGTGGGTGCGTGGATGGGTGGATGGATAGATGGATAGATGGATAGATGGATGGATGGATGGATGGATGGATGGATGGATGGGTGGATGGATGGATGGATGGGTGGAGGGATGGGTGGATGGATGGATGGATGGATGGGTGGAGGGATGGGTGGGTGGAGGGATGGAGGGATGGATGGGTGGATGGATGGATGGATGGATGGATGGATGGGTGGATGGATGGGTGGAAGGATGGGTGGAGGGATGGGTGGGTGGAGGGATGGATGGATGGATGGGTGGAGGGATGGGTGGGTGGAGGGATGGAGGGATGGATGGGTGGATGGATGGATGGATGGATGGATGGATGGATGGATGGATGGATGGATGGATGGATGGATGGGTGGATGGATGGGTGCATGGATGTGTGGGTGGAGGGATGGGTGGGTGGATGGATGGAGGGATGGATGGGTGGATGGATGAATGGGTGGGTGGGTGGGTGGGTGGATGGATGGGTGGGTGGATGGATGGATGGATGGATGGATGGATGGATGGATGGATGGATGGATGGATGGATGGATGGATGGGTGGAAGGATGGGTGGGTGGATGGATGGAGGGATGGATGGGTGGATGGATGGATGAATGGATGGGTGGGTGGGTGGGTGGATGGGTGGATGGATGGGCGGGCGGGTGGGTGGGTGGATGGATGGATGGATGGATGGATAGGTGGATGGTTGGATGGGTGTATGGATAGATGATGGAGAGACGGATGGATGGATAATGGATGGTTGAATGGGTGGATGGGTGAATAGATCAATGTGTGGATATATGTACACACAGTGGATGGTTGGATGGGTGGAAGGATAGGTGGATGGGGATGATAGAAGTCAATGTATGGATATCTAAATGGGTGAATAAGTGGTGGGAGTGTGGAAGGAAGCAGGAAGCGTGAGGGTCCGTAGCATCATCAGGAACTGAGCGTTGTGTAACAGATCAGCCCCACGCACAGAATCTTTCAACGATGAACATTTGTTCTCTGATTTCATTGAGTGAGACGTTTTGGAGAAGCGGTTGGGGTCAAGCTTTATGCTGCTTTGCAGCCTGGGAGGGGGTGAGGCCCGCAGTCTCAGCTGAGGCAGGAGGCGACCACCCTCTCCCGGGGGCCTCCTGGGGCTGCTGAAGCATCCTCGGGGCATGGCAGGGACTCCCCCCTGCCCAAGGAGGGGGTGAAGAGGAAGGCGCCAGGCCGAGTCGGGCGCTGTGAGCATGGGCGGAAGTCATCCTCGCCTCTCCCACGGCTCCCTTTGCGTGCCTGCCCCGCCCTGAGCCACTGGAAACGCAAACTGCCTCACCTCTGCCTTCCGAAGGGCAGCGTGTCCAAGAGCTCACCGGCCTGGTTTGCCATCACGACAGAGGGGCCAAGGAGACAGTACAGTGGGTGGGGCATTTGCCCTGCACGCAGCCAACCCGGGTTCGACCCCCATAAAATTCCCCGAGTCTATCAGGAGTGGTGGCTGAGCACAGAGCCAGGAGTAGGCCCTGAGCATGGGCGGAGTGTGGCCCACAGATCAAAAGTATATAAACTAAAAAACTAAAATCCTGGCAGATGTGCACACACCTCACACGGAAGGCCCAGCACTGGGGAAAAAAAAAAAAGAAAGAAAGAAAAGAAAGAAATCACGGCAGATTCGCTAACCAGATGGGAATGAAATTCTGGAATAGTCCAAACTGATGTGCACCCTGGCAGTGAGATCAAGTGGATGGCTGGCAGGGGTGGGGGGGGTCAGGGGGGCGGCCCCGCGCCAAAGGCCACACAGATGTTCTCGATTCCGACCGGGGGTGCCGCTGAGGACGGGGTGAGCGACACACATAAACTGTGCGTTTCGCTGGCTGGACATTATAATTTAGCAGTTTGTCTGAAGAAAGAAAAGAAGAGAGAGAGAGAGAAAAAAAACCTGCCAGCTCCCTGACTCAGGGTACAAACTGTTCCTCCAGTGCCTTCGCTTTAGGCCAGGGGCTCCCAAACGGTTAGCGCGCTTGGCTCGCTGCCCGCGCAGGAATAAAGTTTTATTGGGATGCCGTCACGAACAGGACCTGCTGGGCCGGGACTGTCTGGCCCCAGGACCCAGTGGCAGAGGGTAGGTACAGCTGGGCAGCAGAAGAGACCAAGGGGTCCGCCACGTGGAAGCTATCCGCCATCTGGCTCGAGCAGGGACTCAAGGGGACGGTCCTCCCACAGAAGCCAGCCCCAGGGGGCAGGGCAGCGGGGACCGCCCGGCGGAAATGTTCACATTCCCTAGATGACGTTTAAGGACAGTCAATATATTTAAATACATTCCGCCAAACTCACTTCCTCCTTCCCTCCTTTGTCCCTTTCCATCTCGCCTTCGTTTCTTTCCATCTTTTGTTCCCCTTTTCCCCCCTCCCTCTGCCCTCCCTCCCTTCTCCCCTTCTCTCCTCCCTTCTTTTCATTCCTTCCTTCCATCCTCCCTCCCTCCGTCCCTCTCCGTTCCTTCCTTCCTTCTCTCTTGCTAGAGAACAGTGCGAGGCGCCCGACCCTCCCTGATTCTCGTCCGTGGCGCTGCCTCTGGCTGCAGACGGTGGGAAACTCCAGCACCATCAGCTTTGACAGCAAAACTCTTTCGAAAAGTCAAGTGGGAGCTCTGGGCTCCAGGAGATTACTCGTGGAGTAACTCAGGAATTACTCCTGGTGGTGCTCGGGGATGCCGGAGATTGAACCCGGGTTTGCCTCATACAAGGCAAAATGCCCTCCCCGTTGGTTCCCCGAGCACTGTCAGGAGTAACTCCTGAGCGCAGAGCCAGGAGTAACCCCTGAGCATCGCCAGGTGTGACCCCAAAAGCCAAAAACTAAAAACTAAAAAATCCTCTCCCTGTACCACCTGATACGCATCTCAGACCATGCGGAAGACACGTCAACAGGCAAAGAACCATCCTGCCATGTTTCTTCCCCGTCGAAGACAGACGAAGCTTCAGGCTGCGTTTCTGAGAACCACCACGGAGAAATGCAGGGCCGCTGACGGCCTGTGCCAGTATGTTCCAAGTGCAGGTCATGTTTTGACACATTGTACACCCACATCCGGAGCCAGACCCCAGGGCAACGGGGCCAAAGGTCCTGCCGCCATGCTCACCAGACGCTGGTCTCTCCAAAGACAGAGATGCCCAGGGAGAAGGCATTCGTAGCGTTGCCACGACACTTCCCTGATGAAAACACAATAGTAACGAGGAGATTGGGGCTGGAGAGGTTAGGCGCTTGCCTTGCACGCAGCCAACCAGGGTTTGATCCCCGCACCTCCAGGAACGATCCCTGAGGGCAGAGCAGGAGAAAATCCTGAACACTGCCGTGTGAGCCCCCCAAACAAAATAAATAAATAATAATACGTGCTGTCATAGTCAGGAGGGGAGGAGAGGAGAAAGAAGAGGAAGGAGGGAAGTGAGGCAGAGAGAATAGGGAAGGAAGGAGAAGAAAAAAAGGAGGAGGAGGAGGAGAAAGAGCAGGAAGAGGAGGAGGAAGACAAGCAGGAAAAGGAGAAGGAGAAGGAGGAGGAGGAGGAGGAGGAGGAGGAGGAGAAGAAGAAGAAGAAGAAGAAGAAGAAGAAGAAGAAGAAGAAGAAGAAGAAGAAGAAGAAGAAGAAGAAGAAGAAGAAGAAGAAGAGGAAGAGGAAGAGGAAGAGGAAGAAGAAGAAGAAGAAGAAGAAGAAGAAGAAGAAGAAGAAGAAGAAGAAGAAGAAGAAGAAGAGAAGAAGAAGAGAAGAAGAAGAAGGAGGAGGAGAGAGAGGAAGAAGAGGAGGAGAGAGAGGAAGAAGAGGAGGAGGAAGAGGAAGAGGAGGACTGGCCAAGAGGAGGAGGGAGCATCATTGTGTGACCCCAGAATGGGCCAGAGCCTGTGCCACCCGGGTCTGAACTCCACAGACCTCGAGCTCTTCCTTCCCGTGAGATGCCTCTGCTCCTCGCAGAACCTGGCGGCCTTAGTGACTGGGTGCCTGAAGCCGTGTTTCCCCGGGGCTGGGGTCCAGGTTCTGCCCCCCCACCCGGAGCGTCTGCACGGGCCAGCCCGGTCCACTCCATCCCCAGAGGAGCTCTGGGTACCGCGGGCCCTGCTCTCCCGCTGTCCTGATGCTGCGGCCCCATCCCGAGACCAGACGGAACTACAGGGGAAACTGAGACTGGAGGTTCTGTATCCGTCAGCCGAGCTCTGGTGCCAGTGTCCTACCGAGTGGGCGCCACCGCGGACCCGCCCGGGCTCCCTCCGAGGAAGTCCCGGGGGGCGGTGGAGTGGGGTGCTGGGGTCAGCAGGAGCCCCGAGGCGAGGCTCTCCCCTCGCGGGCAGCCGGACAGGGCACGGCGGGCAGCACGGGAAGCCGCGCGGGGCCCGAGCCCAGCCTCCGTCCCCCCGGGTCTGACTCGGGCCCTCGCCACCCCGGCGCCTTACTTTCAACTTTGGTTTTGCTTCTTTTCTGCTTTCTCTGTTGTTACCACTTAAAACGAGGAATAAATAAAGCAAACCAACAGCGCACATCTGGAAAGCTTTGTGGAAAATGCCATCGAGGACCCACCCTCCCCGGAGTCAGGGCGCAAAGGCCCATGGGGTTTGCAACTGGCCCCCAAATGCTCCCGGCCGCAGACACTGCCCCTCTGTTCTCCTCCCAAGCCCCGTCCCCGCCCGGGTTCGCGTCCAGCCTCTGCACCAGCTCCCGCGGGCCGCGCACCCCATCCCACCCCGCCCCGCCCCCCGCTCCAGCCAATGGCAGCTCTGCCCCCGCGGACTGACAGGCCTCTCCTCCTATCCCATCACGAGCCTCCTCTCAGCATCTCACCTCTTCTTCCTCTTCTTCCAGTTCACTCCATCCCGCACCCCCCCCATTACCGAAGGTACCACCCAGCCCCCCCCCCAGTGCTCCAGTGACACCGGTCCCGGCGCCGCACCCCACTGGGCCGCACCGCCTCTTTCTGATGCTTCCTCAGCCCTGGTTAACGCCGCCACTCTCGGTTCTCTGGGGGGAACCCCTTCTCATGGGCCTGGGGTTGGCCTGAGTTCCGAGTCCAAGAGGCTGAGGGTCCTAATTGGGCTCATGGCTGTGCTCTGCGCTCTGTTCCCTTAACAAAGGACTCGGTTCAGGGGAACCTGTGACCTCGGGGAGACCCCAGGGCTTTGACGGAAACTGTTGAGAACCAAGAAAGAGTCTCCCTCCCTCTCCCTCTCCCTCTCTCCCTCTCCCTCTCCCTCTTCCTCTCCCTTTCTCCTCTCTCCCTCTCTCCATCTCTCCTTCTTTCCCTCCCTCTCTCTCCCTTTCTCTCCCTCCCTCTCTCTCTTCCTCTCTCCCTCTCCCTTTCTCCTCTCTCCCTCTCTCCATCTCTCCCTCTTTCCCTCTCTCCCTTTCTCTCCCTCCCTCTCTCACTCCCTCTCTCACTCCCTCTCTTTCCCCCTCTCTCTCCCTCTCCCTCTCTCCCCCTTTTCTTTCCCTCTCTCCATTTCTCCCTCCCTCCCTCTCTTCTTCTCTCCCTCCCTCTCTCCCTCTCTCTGCCTCTCTCCCTCTCCCTTTCTCCTCTCTCCCTCTCTCCATCTCTCTCCCTCTCTCCATCTCTCTCTTCCTCTCTCCTTTTCTCTCCCTCTCTCTCTCCGTCCCTCTCTCTCTCCCTCTGTCTCTCTCCCTCCCTCTCCCTCTCTCTCTCTTTCTCTCTCTCCCTCTCCCTCTCTCTCCCTCTCCCTCTTTCTCTCCCTTTCCCCCTCTCTCTCTGAAGTGCTCTTTAAGAAGACGTGTTCAAGCAGCTCTAAGAAAGGACACAATCACAGTTTGCAGTGACGTGGCTGGAACTAGAGGGGCCACATAGAGGGTGTCGCGCTGAATGAGGGCAGCAAGGGACAGCTACAGAATGACCTCTCATGGTGGGGCTTAAGACACAGCAAGGTAGTAGCAAACAGGCTACACAGCAGGAGAACTGACCCACAAAATCAAGTTAGTGGGAGGGGCTGAAGGGGGGGACATCAGACCCTTGTGGAGGGAGAGGGTGCCATGGTGGTGGGCATGGTGCTGGAATTACGTATACCGAAAACCATCACTAACGGTCTTGTAACTCACAGTACCTCAATCAATCATGTTAAAAAATTAAGACAAAAAGAAAATTTGAAAAGTACCCAAAAGTATAAAATAAAACTGAACACCTGTCATCTCCCTCTACCTCCCTAAGACATTTTCAAGCACCTGGATGCAGCCGGGCCTGAAGCCATCCCCCCTCCTCCTCCCCGTCCCTACTCCCTTTTGAAAGGTCTGCGCAGCTTTGGAGAGGTTCTGTCACTTACACCCTGCCAGTGGGGGTTCTCCGGGAGGACTCCCCACTTCCCGAACCCGGCAGGCCTCTGAGCCTCTGCTCTGGGGCCCCAGCACCCCCCTCTGCCCGCTGCAGTGCATCTCAGGCTCTCGCAGGAGTCAAATCCCCACAGGTGCCTCCCGGCCCTCGACCCTAAAGCGCCCTCCCAGAGCCGGCCCCGCTCGGATCCTGGTCCCTGGTGTCCCCAAGCCTGCCCGGAGGACGGAGAGGGACCACGGCCACGTCCTCGCACGGTCCCCTCCTGAGCACTGAGAGGAGGCAACCCCCCCCCTTGACGCCCTGCTTCGCTTTGTCCTGGGGCTCCTCCCAGCTCAGTGCTCAGGGGTCGTGCCCAGCAGCGAGGGGGAATCACACTCAAGCCCCCTCCACGGGAACCCTGCGAGCCTTCTCCCAGCTCGCCCTCTCCTGCGGGCACCTGCGCCCTGTCCTGGCATGTCCTTCTCCCCCGGGGCTCACCCACCTGCAGGCTCCGTCCAGTGGCTCAGCCCCTCAGCGCCCGCTCCGGGCCCGGCACTGGCCAGTCAGAACACACCGGTGGTCAGCTCCGGGATGCAGGGCGTCAGATCCAGAAAACAGACCCCTCCACTCACCTAAAGGTGACTCTAGGGGCTGCGACTGGAGGACCCGTAGGCTGAGGGGCTGGACAGGGGAGAGGCGGGGGGGGGGGAGCGAGGGGCGGGCGGGCCTGAGGAAGAAGCTAAGTGGGGGCTGGAGCAACAGCACAGCAGGGAGGGCGTTTGCCTTGCACGCGGCCGACCCGGGTTCGATTCCCAGCATCCCATAGGGTCCCCCGAGCAGCGCCAGGAGTGATTCCTGAGTGCAGAGCCAGACGGAAGCCCTGAGCATCGCTGGGTGTGACCAAAAAAGAAAAAAAAAAGAGAGAGAGAAAGGGAGGAAAAAAAAATCAGAAAGAAGCCAAGTGGGCCCAGGAGGTGACGGCAGGTGCTGGATCCAGCCGCACCCCCACGTGCACTGACGCCTTCACACACCCATCCGCCCGCTCCGTCTCTTGCAAGCATGAGTCCCAGCAACGCTCTGATCTTTCTCTGAGTCCGTGTGGCACCACAGAGCCAAGGGTGTCTGACTACCCGGTGCCCCCCAGCTAAGGGCTCCGCGCTCCCCCCACCCCCATGCCACACTCCCCAGCCTCCTTCAAGCCTCAACTGTGACCCCCAGAAGGATCCTTCCAAAGGCTCCCAGCAGCATCTCCTGGGGCCTCGTCACACCCCAGGGGTTCCCTTCCTGGCCAGAATGCCAGTGACTTGGGGCTGGAGCGGTAGCACAGCTGGTAAAGTGTTTGCCTTGCAAGCGGCCGAGCCGGGTTCGATTCCCAGCATCCCATATGGTCCCCTGAGCACCGCCAGGGGTGATTCCTGAGTGCAGAGCCAGGAGGAACCCCTGCGCATTGCCAGGTGTGACCCAAAAACCAAAAAAAAAAAAAACCAGAACGCCAGTGACTGCCCAGTTGCAGGGGAGAATCATTCTTTTCTTTTCTTTCTTTTCTTTTTTTAACTTTTTAATTGAATCACTGTGATTTCTCCCTCTTTCTTTCTTTCTTTCTTTCTTTCTTTCTTTCTTTTTTTCTTTCTTTCTTTCCTTCTCTTTATTTTATTTATTTATTTTTGCTTTTTTTGGGTCACACCTGGCGATGTACAGGGATTACTCCTGCCTCTGCACTCAGGAACCACCCCTGGCGGTGCTCAGGGGACCATATGGGATGCTGGGATTCAAACCTGGGTCGGCCGCGTACAAGCCAAATGCCCTCCCCGCTGTGCTATCGCTCCAGCCCCTCCTTCTCTTTATTTCTTGTCTTTCTTTCTTCTGACTTTGGGGCCACATCCGGTGGTACTCAGGAATTACTCCCGGCTCTGAGCTCAGGGTTCACTCCTGAAGGGCTCAGGGAACCATATGGGGTGCCAGGGATTGAACCCAGGCTGGCCCTGTGCAAGGCAAATGCCCTCCCTGCTAAATTGTGGCCCGACCCTCGAGATTCACGATTCTGTTGTGTCCATTTACCCACCTGACACCTTGAACTCATCGGGTAAGATGTTCTCGTGGGCCACTGCCTCCCCCAGGTGAAACCCGGCCCCGCACAGGGAAACTGAGTAAATGGTCCTGATGGTGGAGTGCTGGCCTGGCCAACGAGAGGTCAGAGGTAAGTAGCAGTGGACACCGCTGAGAACGCCATGAGAAGCACAGGTGGCACATACTTAACTTCATAAAGGTGGCGGCACCACCCGTCCCCTGAGTGCCTGGTCCCTCGGGACAAGACGGCTCCCGGGAGCTGGGAAGGCCTGAGGAGAAACGGCCCCTTTGTGCAAATCCAAAGGGGTATTAGCATATTGAATTTGATCAGAAAGCCCAGCACAATTTGTGATTCATTACCAGGGACCTTGGCCACGCCCTGAAGCACATGTCGAATTTCACACATTTAATGAACTCCATACTTGAAATATGTGGCCTGTAAAATCTGATTTACACTGCTGTTAAGATCCTTCGTGCCAAAAAAGGAATGTAAAAAGTATGTATTTGTGCTTCGAGAAGGGCCTTTTTTTTTTTTCTGGTGGGGGGTGTGGGGGGAAACATTAATTCACTGCAAGGCATATAAACGTTCCCTCAAGCATTATTTCAATGGCAATATTTCTTTCAGCACCTCCAATTTAGTTACCAGCATTTGAGAAAAGGGGCTGTATTCGGTCACAGGCGAGTGGAAAGTGCCACCATGTCACTGTCAGCCCCCGGGAAGGTAAGTGGAGCTGACAGCGGCGGGCCGGCCCCAGGCACACAGCAGCGCTTACCTGGAACTAAAATATAAAACCTGCCTTAAGTCAACACCAGCGCAGTCATGGGGCCTGGCACCAGGATTTTTTTTTTTTTCCAGAACAGCCACAATCCTTATTTATTGGACGTTTCTCTCCACCTCCACGCCTCGCTGTGGCCTGTTTCATAGCCGGGGTCACTGCAGTCTGGGGGGTGGGGGGCGCATGACCTCCCGTGGGGGCGCTGGCCAGGGCAACCGGGAAGGACAACTGCGGACCAGCAAGGATGGACACCCCGAGTGTGGGTTCTCGGGGTCCCCAGCTCTAGAGCGTCCCCTCCACGCGCATCTGGGAAAGCAGGCGGGGCTCGGCCCCGCCCTAAAGCCAGAGCCGGATCTGATTGGTCTTGACTTGTTTCCCTCTGGCCAATGATTGGCTGCCGGGTGGGCACAGCCCCCTGGCCTGGCCAATGAGAGTTAGGAGGGGAATTCTAGGGGATGCAAGTTCTCAAAGCTAACGGCCTGAAGAACATGTCCAGGTTTTTCCCAAGTTCCACGGAAAATCCAAGCATCGCTCGCGTGTGGGACTCTCCATCCCGCATTGGATCGGCTGCAGCTGATGCCATGTTCAGCCAACGTGTCAGGGGGATGGGTAGGCACCGGCCGTTCTTGGCCCGCCGGGGTCCCCTTGCCCTTTCTTCTTAGGCAAACAAAAAAGGGACAAAAGGTCCCTTTAGACAACTACCCCGTCCCCATGGCAGGAGCCGTCTGTCATCAAAACAGCCCACTGCGCGCCCCCAAACGGGGTTCACAAGCCCCCCGTGCTTTGATCTGTCTGATGCTAAGTAGGGTATGGGGAGGGAGGGAGGGAGGGAGGGAGGGAGG
This sequence comes from Sorex araneus, assembly GCF_027595985.1. NCBI lineage: Eukaryota > Metazoa > Chordata > Mammalia > Eulipotyphla > Soricidae > Sorex > Sorex araneus. The sequence continues at coordinate 133,323,264 of NC_073306.1, forward strand.
CACTGACCCTCCTGGGGCCGTAAGACAAGCTGCACGGACCGGGCTGCGGGCGAATGTGCCTGCGAGGCCCGGTTCTGGCCGGGTCCAAGTCCCGGTTCCACTCGGAGAGGCCTCCACTCTCGGGGACTCTCTTCCCGACCCTCCCCAGGGCTCTGGCTTCGGGGCATGGGGCTGAGTTGTGCGCTCAGGGCTGCAGCGGGCTTCGTGTGTGTGTGTGTGTGTGTGTGTGTGTGTGTGTGTGTGTGTGTGTGTGTGTGTGCAGGGGTTGCTGGCCCTCCCCGCCTCACCTCTCTTAGGGAGATGCACACACTCACACACCCTCTCCCAGGTGACCCAGCCCAGCTCTGCGCACCTGCGCCGGCCGCCCAGTAATTGATAAGCGGACGCCCGTGAAAGAAAGCAAATGGCCTCGCAGGGGGTTGGCGGGCTGAGGCTTTCCCACTGCCGCCGCCTGGCTCCCGGTGGACGGGCCTCCCGCGCTGCCCGCCCACCCGCTGGGAACCCTTGCGGCTGCCTCCCGAAATCTCCTTTCTGAAGAGGCATTTCTGAGGCCCCGGGGAGCGTCCCTGCCGAGTAAACACAACTTTCTCATGGGCTGTTCCAGCTAGAGAAAGCCACAGGCCTGGAGACAGAGGTGAAGCCGGTCCACAGGGCACTGTGGTCTGCCGGGAGCCACATCCGGTGATGCCTGGCTCTCAGCTGCCCGAGCCTGGGATCTGGAGTCTCACGGTCCCCGCACTGCCAGGGGGCCTCTCTGAACCGACCTCATCAGGTCAGGCGGCAGTGGGCTTGGGCGGGGCGGGGGGGGGGGCGGTGTAAACCTGTCATCCAACCGGGCTGCAGCAAGCACCCACTTTCTGCCACTGAGCCGGGGGTGCCCACAGGAAGGAGGGATATGTGCTCAACCTGCTCGAGCTGCCACAGGACATTTGCATCTGCTCCCTACTCAGCCTGGACCACTCTCTGTGTGCTGATACAGACCAACACACTCAGACAGAATCCCAGAACACTCCCCCGCTCTCCTCCCTCCCTCCCTCCCTCCCTGGCCAGTCTCCTCACCAGCCCTTCCCCTGCCACTTGGCATCACTGACCTATTCTAATGTGTGACCCGATTCTCATTCGCCCCACACTTGACGTCTTGCTTCATTCATTCCCCCACGTAGCCCACCCCATCACGTACCCCCCAGAGCAGCGATGAACCGGGGGTTGCTCCGGGGCAGCTGACTCAACGCTCTCCACGCTAAGTGCAGGTATCAGGGCAAGACAGGGCTGTGATGTTTGCAGGGGCCTGTCCCCCGTCAAGGACAGACAGAGAGAGAGAGAGAGAGAGAGAGAGAGAGAGGGAGAGAGAGAGAGAGAGAGGGAGGGAGGGAGGGAGAGAGAGAGAGAGAGAGAGAGAGAGAGAGAGGGAGGGAGGGAGAGAGAGAGAGCAGGGCTATTCCGGATGGTTGCATGGCCGAGGACTGCCTGCACTCAGTAGGTGCTCAAGAAATATCATGGGGGGGGCGGAGGCAGGCTGTGAGGTGCCTCCAGACAATCGGGGGTCTCTTCCCCTGGTGCCCTCCCTGACATCCCCCTCCACCCCAAAACTTAAACTTGCTAAGTTTAAGGCCTCTGCCCCTCCTGTGTCTGACTCAGAGCAGGTGACGGCAGACGGGTGAGATAAAGTGCGCGCCCACCCCGCCCCACCCCTGCTTCCTGGGCATTTCCCAGCCTTTAGGGACACTGCAGTGGCCACACAGCGTGGACAGGGGAGACTGACCCTTGGCCTGCAGCTGGTGGCCGCCCTCAGCTCCCACGGGTATAGGCACCCTCTCGCCTCTCAGCAGGGGCCCTGTCACCTGCACCGCACACCTGACCTCGCACCCCAGGCCCTCCAGACCCCAGGCCCTGCCTGGGCGACACGCTGGCCCTGTCCTCCGGAGCCCAGCACTGTTTCTGCTCGGCCCTTCCAGGGCAGGCCGCCCTGTGCCCTCAGCCCAGGAGAGGAGACTGCGCCCGTGTGTGTGGCCCCAGGGTCTGCCCAGTCGGGGCTGTGCCCACGCCACTGGCCATCACAGCTGCCCTTGACCCAAGGCGCCACCGGCCACTGAGGAACGGTCCGATGGCAACTCAGACATTCCCACGCCACACTCAGCACCCCCGAGGGGTGGCTACGGCTGTGGTGGGGAGGATAAAGCAGGTGGCAACCGAACATCCAGGGCACATCTAACGCTCAGAACTCACACTCGGGGGAGAACGCCCAGGCCAGGGAGACGCCCTTGCATGCATGGGAGGCCCAGAGGTGACCCCTGGCACTCTGGGCACCCCCCCCAAGCACTCTGGGTATAGCCCCCAAACCGACACCTAGCAATATAGAAAACATCTTTTTTTTAAAAAAGCAAACGGAGGGCTGGAGCGATAGCACAGCGGGGAGGGCGCTTGCCTTGCACGTGGCCAACCTGGGTTCGATTCCCAGCATCCCATAGGGTCCCCCGAGCACCGCCAGGAGTAATTCCTGAGTGCAAAGCCAGGAGTGACCCCTGAACATCGCTGGGTGTGACCCAAAAAGCAAAAAAAATAAATAAAATAAAAATAAAAAAGCAAACGGAGGGCTGGAGCGATAGCACAGCGGGGAGGGCGTCTGCCTTGCACATGGCCAACCTGGGTTCGATTCCCAGCATCCCATAGGGTCCCCCGAGCACTGCCAGGAGTCATTCCTGAGTGCAGAGCCAGGAGTAACCCCTGAGCATCGCTGGGTGTGACCCAAAAAAAGAAAAAAAAAAGAGTGCAAGAGATTCACGCCCTCACCTAGGAAGGGGTGGGACGGCAGAGCAGCACGGGAGCAGGTGTGCCCTGTCCCCAGCCAGGGAGCCCCACGCTCTCGAGGCACAGGCCATCTGGTCAGCCGCCACCCCAGCAGGGCAGCTGCCCGGGGCCAGCCAGGCTGCAGCAGTCTGGGCCTCCTGCAGACACGCCCGAGCCCAGGAGTCAGGAGGCCTTCCCTCCACACTCGCCCTCCCCTCACTGCCCCTGCTCTCACGGGCAGGGGTGCCCAGCCTGGGAGTCCCCCCGCCCCCGGCTCCTCCTCCTCACTGAGGCAGGCTAGAGCCGATGGTGAAATATTTATTCATTTATTCATACAGTTTGGGGGGCCACACCTGGCGATGCTCAGGGGACCCTATGGGAAGTCAGGGATCGAACCCAGGTCTACCACATGCAAGGCAGGCGCCTTCCCCTCCAACTCAGAAATACACCCTTTAAAGAGCATAAACAGCGATGGTGGGGCTGGAACAATAGCACAGCAGGGAGAGTGTTTGCCTTGCACGCGGCTGACCTGGGTTCAATTCCCAGCATCCCATAGGGTCCTCCGAGCACCGCCAGGAGTAGTTCCTGAGTGCATGAGCCAGGACTAACCCCTGTGCATCGCCGGGTGTGACCCCCCCCCAACAAAAGAAATGTCGATGGTTTTTGGTAGATTTGCAATTGTGCAACTATCAGCCTTTAATTCTAGAATGTTCTAGAAATCTCTCTCCTTTCTCTGTCTCTCTGTCTGTCTCTCTCTGTCTCTGTCTCTCTCTGTCTCTGTCTCTCTCTGTCTCTGTCTCTCTCTCTCTCTTTCCCCCCTCCCAAAAGAAGGCTGGTGCCCATTAGGAGTCACCCCATTCCCCTCCCTTCCCCAACCCAAGGTAACTACCACCTCTGTATCTCCCCGTATCTGCGGCTTCTGCTTCTTCTGGTGGCCTCCGTGTACCCGAGCCCCGAGCTGTGGTTCCCTGGGCTCTGCTCCCTCCCCTCCCCGTGGGGCCCGAGAGCCCTCTCTCGAGATGCTGGGGGGGGCGTCTGGGGGGCCCCACTTTGCTGGGGCGCTGTGCAGGCGAGGGACGCACTTGGAGCTGTGCCAGGCCAAGGCCACGCAGGCTGCTCTGAGCCCGAACCATCTCGCCTTCCAGGATTTGTGCTCCCGAGGCATGGGGCCACGCGCTCCGATCTGAGTGAAACGTTTCCGGGGACGCGGCAGCATCCGGCCCGAGCCTTGGCAAAGGGCTGCTCTCGTGAGACCAAGGTTTCCTGGGCGGGCTGAGGATGGAACCAGGGCCAGCGCCTGCCCCCTCAGGCAGAAGAGCGAAGCCAGAAGAGTGAACCCACTGCTGGGGCCTCCACGGCCCAACCCCACCCCACCCCCCACCCCACCCCACCCCCGCCCCGTCAGCAGTCAGCCCTCTCCCCTGCCTCCAGCTCCTCTGTCCTTGGGGTTGAAAGAAGGAAGAAGGTGTTTCCAGGGCTTCTCGGTGAGGCCCCTCCTCCCAAAGTGCTGGTGGTACTCTGGGAACCCCTGGGCACCCTTTAGAGTCCAGCATGGTCCCTCACCCAGCAGTTGGGCCCTGGAGAGCAGATGCTGCCAGGAGCCATGGACAGACAGACAAACCCAAGATGAAAAGTTTTGGGCCCAGAGCAATAACACAGCAGGGAGGGCGTTTGCCTTGCATGTGGCCAACCTGGGTTCTATTCCCAGCATGCCATATGGTCCCCGAGCACCGCCAGGGGTAATTCCTGAGTGCAGAGCCAGGAGGTAATCCCTGTGCATTGCCAGGTGTGACTCAAAGAGAAAAAAAAAATGGTCCAGACCCATAGTACAGCGGGGAGGGTGTTTGCCTTGCATGCGGCCAACCTGGGTTCAATTCCCGGCATCCCCTAGGGTCCCCCGAGCACCAAGAGGAGTGATTCCTGAGCGCAGAGCCAGGAGAAACCCCTGAGCATCGCCCAGTGTGACCCAAAAATAAAAAAATTTAAAAAAGATGAGCAAGTCTTGGCAGCAGAGTCGAGACGGTGCCCAAGGGCTGGGGGCCGAGGACTGTCTGTCATCTCCCCCCACGTGGTCTGGACGGACACTGAGCTGAGACCCTCTGCCACCGACTGCCCTGTCCCTTCTCCTTGCCCCTGGGGGTCTTCGTGTTTAGGACGGACTCAACCCCGGGCCACGCCTGGACTCCAGTCTGCGCTGTGGGCACGGGGACGGGATGGGGCAGAGGCGCCGGGGGGAACGTCCCCGAAGGCACACCGCCCCCGGGTGCCCCAACCCCGGCATGCCGCCCCCTAATCATGCAGTTCCCCTTTCTCGCTCTGCTCCCGTGCGGGCAGGGGGAAGAGGCTGTTCTTTCCGTGCCACCTCGCCCCGGCCATCTTAGAGTGAAGAGCTCCACGTCTGCAGAAAGCTGGGGGCTGGCGAGCGGCTTCTCTGGCCCCGCGTCCTCCCATTCTGGGGGTGATGAGCTGCCTAATAACATTATGCTAAGTTATGTGCATAGAGAGGAGCATCTTACACCCTAATGACTGGCCCCGGCTTTGAAGCACTCGGGCACAATTTCCAGGGTAATCAACTCACCTCTTTCTTGGGGCCTGATTAGTCCTCGGAGCCAACCGGACCCCTGATTCCCGCCCCCCCCCCCGCCCCCCGGAATCAAGGGGGCTCTGGAGGTCGTTAGAGCCTTGAAAACTCCGACTGCCTTGAGAGAAATCTGTTTCACATCAAAGAACAAATGAGAACGAATCTCTGCCCATCTTTAAGACACTAACGACATTCTTTTCCACAGACTGTTCTCGTTATTTCTTCCTCTGGGAAGGATCTGAGCGGCCCGGCTGGAGGGGCTCCTCTCCCCGCCCAGAGCCAGCGGCAGCAGCCAGGGGGCAGCGGCCCAGCGCACAGGAGCCGGTGCCCGCTGCCCATCAGTGGGGTGTACCGGCGGCGCCCTGTAGGGCAGGGGGCAGGGTGGGTACACGGAGGCGCCCCTGAGTCCTTGGGGCAGAGAAGAGGCAGGTAGCCCCCCCACAACCCCCAGACCCCAGCTCAGGCCTGAGAGGCTCATTCCCTCCGTGGGCGTGTCCCCAGGCTGCCCCTCCCCCACCTCCACCTGCCTCCACCTCTCCCGGCCCCCCTCTTCCTCCTCCCTGTGCTCCTCCTCCCCTCCCTCTCCTCGCCCTCCTCCCTGTAGCTCAGTGCCCTCTGCCTGCTCCTCCCCTCCCCCCCGTGCCCACTCTCCTGCCCAGGGCGTCTCTCCAGAATGCCCATGGCCTCTTCCTTCTCTTCTGTCGGGCCCCACACTTGTGCCAGACCCCCAAAGGGCCTCCCCAGAAACCCCTGAAACCCACAAGGGCCTTTCCGGACACCCCCAGACCCTCAAAGGGTCTTCCCAGACCCTCTAAAGGCCCTCCTGGACACCCCAAACCTCCAAAGAGCCTTTATGAACATCCCCAGGACCCCAAGGGCCTTCCTGGACACCCCCCAGGCTCCCTGAGGGCTTTCTCAGACCCCCAAAGAGGCTTCCCAGACAACCCCAGGCCCCCAAAGGGCCTTCCCAGACACCCCCAGACTCTTTTTTTTTGCTTTTTGGGTCATACCCGATGATGCACAGGGGTTCCTCCTGGCTCTGCACTCAGGAATTACTCCTGGTGGTGCTCAGGGGACCCTATGGGATGCTGGGAATCGAACCTGGGTCAGCCGCGTGCAAGGCAAACGCACTCCCCACTGTGCTATCGCTCCAGCCCCGACACCCCCAGACTCTTAAAAAGCGTCTTCTCAGACACTCCCAGACCTCCCAAGGGCCTTCCCGGACACCCCAAGCCCCCAAAGAGCCTTCATGGACACCCCCAGGGCCCCCGAGGGCCTTCCCGGGCACGGTCCCTTGTCCCCTGCCCGGCCTCATCCTGGCGGGCTGCACAGGCCCCTGTGTCTACGCGCCGACACAGCACCAGGCAGGCGGAGACGCCCCTTCCCGTGTGCTCCGGCCACCGGTGGGCCACCAGGCAGTGGCCGTGTCCCCTCTGACCCCCAGCCCCGTGCCCTCGGGGTCCCTCCTTCCTCCTTGGAGGAGTAGAAGAAAGACACCCCCGGGTTGGTGTGGAGCCAGAGAACGTTTCTTCTGGAAGCTCCTGGGGACGGACTCCCGGCACGTGGCCACCGAGTCCTGGAGCAAACCGGACCTGCCGGCGGAGCTGCCAGGCGAGGGTGCTGGCGGGCACGAGGCAGTGGTGGCGGGGCCGCTGGTGACCTCACACATGATTCAGTAACCCCAAATGCTAGGGGGACTCCATTTCAGAACCCAACCTCGGGAGGAAAGCCACCGGTGGCTTGGAGCTGGCCCCCCGCCAAGACAGGCTGGGAGAAAAAAAAAAAACGCTACGTCGGAGATAACTCGTCCGTCCGCAGAAGTGGGGCAGGAGGGGACGGGAGGAGCCCCAGGGTGGGCGGGCGAGCAAATCGGCTACGGCCTCGGGCGAAAACTGATCTGGGACTGCGTGATGCCCCAAAAATCCGCCAGCCCCCAAGGCGCTTCAATCACCCCTCCGACCACAGCCACATGGAGAATGAAATTAAACCCCATGGAAAGAGTTGGCTTTTTTTTTTTTTAACATTATGCAATGTTTGGGTGAAAAGCGGGGGAAGGGCTATCAGGGGAAAAGACAGACATCTTTTTCCCAGAGTTTAGCAAAGCTATTTCGAGTTTTCATGACACATCGCCCTCCCCCCCAACAACCCCCCCCTTGCACGGGGAGTTCTGAGGCGCGAAGGCGGGCCCCCGGCTCTGTTATGTAACCATTTTAGAGGAGGAAATTAGCGACTCCTGAATGAATTCGGTTACTGTGCTCGGGGCTTCTGGAAAGTTGGGAGCGACTGCCGTTCTATTTTGAGGTGAGCAAATCCATCATTTATAGATGGACTCACAAATACCACAGCGTTTCATGTCACCCTGAAAAGTTTCATAACAAAAACAGCTCAAGCACTTGGGGAGTTGGAACATTTCGTCGTCAGCTCCAAGAGCGAGCAGGGCAGACCTTCTCCCGCGGCCAATTATTCAAAAATGCAAATACCCCAGATCAAATAAATATTCATCTTCCACCCACAACCGCCCGCACCCCCCGCCCCGCAGACCAGCAAAATAGTCTAGTAAAGGACATAAAAAGGAATGTCTGTTTTGAAGAAGCCTCGAGCAGAAACCAGCGCGCTTGCAAGAACCCAAGCTCACCCGGTCCTCCGGCGCCCCCTGGTGGTCCAGGGCACTCCGCACCGGTACCCAAGCTCACCTTGGGAGCCAGCTGGTCCCCGGACTTCCGGTGTGGACCACAGGTGAGGGACGAGGACCAAGAGGCTCTGAATGCACCAGGATGGGTGTCCATCCGGATACCCTCATTGCAGGTGGCAGTCCTCACCCACCCCCACAAAGGCCAAGGAGAGGAAGCCAGCAAGCAATTAGTAAATTTTTTTTTTCTTTTTGGGTCACACACGGCGATGCTCAGGGGTTACTCCTGGCTCATGCACTCAGGAATGACTCCTGGCAGTGCTCGGGGGACCCTATGGGATGCTGGGAATCGAACCCGGGTCGGCCGCGTGCAAGGCAAATGCCCTACCCGCTGTGCTACTGCTCCAGCCCCGCAATTAGTAAATTGTAAATGACACAGTTGGAGGTGGCAGGGCTGCGACAGGGACTTGTGCAGATGGGAGTCCAGTTTCTCCACCTGGAGGAGCTGCCACCTGCTCCCCTGGTTGGGGCTCCTCTCTGCAGAGCCCGCTCCAGGGGTGGCTCCCCACTCTGTCACAGGTCCCCCGACTCACTGGCTTCCCAGATGCCACCTGTTCTACCTGAAATGGAAGGGACTGCATTTCTGACACCCTTCTTTTTTTTTCTTTTTTTGTCACACCCGGCGATGTTCAGGGGTTACTCCTGGCTCTGCACTCAGGAATGACTCCTGGCGGTGCTCAGGGGACCGTATGGGATGCTGGGAATCGAACCCGGGTCGGCCTCGTGCAAGGCAAACGCCCTGCCCTCTGTGCTATCTTTCAATCCAGCCCCGTGACACCCTTCTCTTTAAAATAAAAGGGTGGCAGCGGCAGCGCCATCGGGGATAAACGGGAACCATCAACCGTGACTTCCGCTGCACGAGATCAGCGCGATGACAGCCAACAGGATTTCAGTTAACGGTGAAATCCGGGCCGTCCAGAATAAGCAAAGTACAGAATTACACATAATGCATGAGGTTTGTTTTTCTTGAATTTTTTTTCTTTTTTGAAGTCAAAATCACTTTAGCTGGGGAAAACTTGAAAATAAAATTTTTATAAAAAAAAAACAGTTCACATTTCCGGAGACCACGAGATAAGCAGAAAAGCCGTGCGTGGAAGAGAGCGCCCTCCGTCCTGCCACCAGAAGTCGCGTTTCCGCACAAATCAAAATGCTCCCCGAAGGCATACAGTACACAAGCTTTATTGGGCAACAGGAACCGGCCGCGCTGGCAGACAATGAAAGGAGAGCCGCTGGGAAAGTGGGGGGCACGTGGGGGCCAGGGCCGGGACTTCCTGGCCTGCACTCAGCGCCAGGTCCCCCGTGGGCGTGGCCTGGGCGTGGCCTGCCCTGGTCCTTGCTCAGGTGCAAACATCCAACCTCGCACGCCACAACGTAATCAATCAGACGCAGATCGTTTTTTTTGGGTTTTTTTGTTTGTTTGTTTTTTGCAAATACCACGGCCCCTCCCCGCCCCAACACAATATTCACTGACAATGCCCGGCACCATTAAACACTGCAATCCCCACCCCCAATCCCACCCCAGTCCTGGGTGATGGAGAAGATGGAACCCCCCCCCCAAAAGGCTGCTTTGGCGTGAGAAATGCTCTGAGTCACAAGGGATCACGAAAGCCCCTACATACACACACACACACATGCACACAGGCACAAACACACACACACACACTCAAAACGGTGGGGGCACTTTTCAATTCTGTTCCCAATCATAATCTAGACTCCCCCCCACCCCAAGATGAAACGGACACAATTCACGGAAATGTTTTCTTAAGAAAGAGAACAACCAAAAGCTTTACTTTTAAAGAGAACAGGGAGGTGGGGGAATAAATAAAATCTGTGTTATTTACAAAGTCCCTTGTGTATTTTGAAGATGAAGAGTAAGCTGGGAGAGACATCGGGAGCGACCTGGAAGCCGGGGATAGCTCGGAAGAGGTCTGAGGTGACATCTCACAACACACACGTCTCAACACGCCACAAAGGTCAAAGATGAAAAGGGCGAACAGGTGTCCGCCTGAAGAAGGGCGAGGCAGGAGGACAAGGGGGCCGCGTATGAAATCTGGACAGAGGTCTGAAATCTGGGCCCCGCCTAAAAGACATGAGGCGGGTGGGTGGGTCCTGTGCCCACCTCAGGGAAGTAAAACAAGGTAAGAAGTCTGGACGGAGAGGGGAGCGCGGGGCACGGTCGTGTCAGTCTGCAAGAAGCATAAAATCCAAACTACATTCAGAGTGTTGCCAGGAAGCCCCCAGCCGAGAACAGGCTTCGGAAACGTGAGCAGATGGGTGCGAGGCAGGGCCGGCCGCAGGGGGGCTCGGGCTGGACGCCGGCACGGGCAGGCGTCCCCGGCTGGGCCCCTCTTCCAGCAGGTGCGAGGCTTCAGGCGTCAGGCGCTCCCGGGAGGCACCCAGGCCCGGCGCGCACAAGGAACCGGGGCAGGGCGACACCCCTCTCCCTGCCCTCACCCCCGCGCCCCTGCGCCCCACGCACGCACGCCCGCGTGCTCTCAGCAACTGTCAACGATGAGAAACGGGCCTCGGGGCCTCGGGTCTGTGGCTGTTTTCTTAGAGAAAGGGAGGAAGGAAGGGAGGGGGGGGTAAGCGGGATCGCCGCCTCCCGCTGGCAAACCACCATGGGCAGAAAGGAACCCCAAAGTGCTGACTCCAGCAGGAAGTGGGGGGTTGGCTTCAAGGAAAGGGCTGGAGGCAGGGCGGACGGTGTGCCGCGGAGCCTCTGACCCCACCCGGGCCGAGTGTGGGGTCACTGCCTGGCGCCAGCCCGGCCCTTCCAGACCGGGAATCGGGGGACCTGCTGCCCTTCCTCCCCCCATCCTGGGAGCCCCCAGGTGCTCATGCTGGGGTTTCCACTCCCCTCGTCCTGCTGCACGCCCCCCCAACAAGGAAGGTCTCAGGGGGGCCCGTGGCAGGTGCTAGGGAGGTGGGGACCCCCTTCTCTCCGGCGTCTTCCCCCACGCGAGCCAAGTGGCACCTCGGGGGTGAGTCAGAGCAAACGGCCGCCCTCTGGAGGGGACCCCCGCGGGGTCCCGAGCAAGGGCCATGGCACGGCCTGCAGGGAGAGAGGACGCCCCCGCCACCCGTGTACACGAGCTCACCCCGCCCCTGGGGATGGCTGGGCACTGTGCGTCCGGCCCCTGCCTGCCACAACCGTCCCCCACAGCCTGGGCCCCACACCCTGGTGTCCCGGCCACGCCCCATGCACGGGAGCCCCGCAGACTGCAGCCGAGACCACGCGCCCAGACACCCCCAGGACTCCCTGCCGCGCCCCCAGACACAGTCTCCTTCTAGAACCCACTCCAGCTGACCCCCACCCAGGGCTCCTCGCTCAGCTGCGGGCGGGGGCGGGGGGAGACGCGCCCCGGCTTGCTCCCACCCAGAAACGCGTTTCTGCAGTGGGCACGAGCCCCGCGGGCCCCTAAGCGTCACGACGCTGCATGTGGGCTGGGTCAGGCGGGAGCCCAGCCCCAGAGCCAGCCCAAACCCCAGGAACAGCTGCCCCTCGCCCCGGGACCAGCTGTGGGGCAGCCAGGACGAGAGTCGAGCGTCAGGACATGACAGGAAGAACGACGGCCGTGGGAGCCCCCCCTGCCCCGGCGCCACACGCGTTGGTCACGGACGTGCTCGGGGCGGCGGGAAACCTCCCGGTCAGCGCCCCCGGCCGGCGGCGGGGACAGACACCGGCTCACACAGGAGCGCGGGCCCCGCCGTGTCCATCCCGGCCGGCCAGCGCAGCGAGTGAGCGGCTGGGCGCGGGCGAGGGGCGGAAGTCAGAGCTGTCCTCCGGGGGGCGGAGACGCCCGGCCGCGCCCAGCACCTAGGACGTGAGCTTGGAGTAGCTGGGCGGGGAGAAGCGGCGGCGCAGGTACTTGAGCGCGTAGAGGGGCAGGCAGCTGACCAGCGTGATCACCGACACCTTCCACAGGAACGACAGCGTCACGATGAAGTACATGTCTGCAAGGGGCGGGCAGTGAGCAGGGGGGGTAGGGACGGGCCACCCACCACACACACACACACACACACACACACGTACAGACATACACACACAGGTACAGACATACACACACACAGGTACAGACATACACATACAGGTACAGACATACACACACACAAGTACAGACATACACACACAGGTACAGACATATACACACACAGGTACAGACACACACACACAAGTACAGACACACACACAGGTACAGACATACACACACACAGGTAGACATACACACACACAGGTACAGACATACACACACACAGGTACAGACATATACACACACAGGTACAGACACACACACACAAGTACAGACACACACACAGGTACAGACATACACACACACACAGGTAGACATACACACACACAGGTACAGACATACACACACACAGGAACAGACATATACACACACAGGTACAGAAATACACACACAGGTACAAACATACACACACACAGGTACAGACATACACACACACAGGAACAGACATACACACAGGTACAGACAGACATACACAGACATATACAAAGACACATACAGATAGATACACTAACACACGGGCAGACTCACACAAACACAGATACAGACATACACACACAGACACACACATACAGATTTATACACACATACAGACACACACACAGATCAGACATATAACAGATACACATACACACAGACACACAGACACACAGACACATACACACTCAGACACAGACACACACCTATTTATCTCTCTCCCCTCTCTCTTCCCCTCCCTCTCCCTCCCTCCCTCCTCCCACAGGCCGTGGGGGTCACTGAGCTTCTCCGGGCCTCGGGGGGTCTCCTGACAGGGCGCCGCACCCCGTGGTGTCCTGGACCAGCACTGCCGAGAGCCAAGCTCGACCCGGGCCCATCAGGGGAGTTTCTTCTTGGGCTTTTTTGGCTTGGGGCCCACAGTTCACAGGCTGACTCCCGGCTCTGTGCTCAGGGCTGACTCCCGGTAGGCTTGGGGGACCATGTGGTGCCAGGGATAAACCCCAGGTCAGCTGGGCATGTGCCCTGACCACTGCACTATCTCCCAGTCCCTCCCCTCCAGGTTTAGGAGGCGGTGACAGGAACGTCTGGGTCTGAGTTGGAGCCGAGCCCGGGGTCGAGACGGGGCGTCCACCGCCTGCTGCAGGAGGCTGACCCTGCGGTGCCCGGGGGCGACAGGGCTGGGCACGGCTCCTGGGACCACCCTCCTTCCCACACCCACGGGAAACAGCGACAGACACGTGCCAGGCCTGAGCCCCACCCCCCGCGGGCTCTGGACAGGGCCCTGGGCGCCCGGTGACCCCGCCCCCCTCTCCAGGGGTCACCTGTCGACTCAGCACGGGGACCACGGCGCTGCCCCGCCCCCGGCCTGCCCCGCCCCCGGGCCTGCCCCGCCCCGGCCTGCCCCGCCCCCGCCCCGCCCCGCCCCGGCCTGCCCCGCCCCCGCCCCGCCCCCGGCCCCGTCCGCGCACGCGCGGGCCGCACCGATGAACTCGTGCAGGAACACGAGCGAGGCGATGTAGCAGGCCAGGCTGAGCAGCTCGGCCACCGTCATGAGCCAGTGCCACGTCTGGATGGTGAGCGCCACCATGAGCAGCTCCGTGAGGATGAGCGCCGTGAAGGAGATGGCCACGATGTGCACGAACTCCGACTCGAAGAGCAGCAGCGCGCCGTACATGATGGTGCTCCCTGCGAGGACAGCGCCTGGCACCCGGCCCGCCCGCCCGCCGCGCCCTGCCCGCCGCCCGCCAGCCTCGGGGTCACTCCTTTTAGTGTTTTCTTTTTTGGGGGTCACACCCGGCGATGCTCCGGGGTCACTCCTGCCTCACACACTCAGGAATCACTCCTGGCGGTGCTCAGGGGACCCTATGGGATGCTGGGACTCGAACCCGGGTCGGCCGCGTGCAAGGCAAACGCCCTCCCCGCTGTGCCGTCGCTCCAGCCCTCGGGGGTCACTGCTGACGAGGCTGAGGGACCCTCGGGGGTGCCGGGGGCCACACCCGGGCTGGCCACGTGTGAGGCCAGCACCCTCCCTTGCAGCCCCCTCCCCGCGCAGCCCCCCGGCTCAGAGCCCGAAGCCCTGGGAGGTGCTGGGGGTCTCGGGGCACGGGGGACCCCCACCCTCCAGGAGCTGCTCCGGGCCGGGCGCCAGGGCCCAGGCACGGGTGGGGCCGCCCCCGCCTACCTTGGTAGACGCTGATCAGCACCCAGATGAGGAAGGTCTTGTAGGAGAGGGGGCGTCCCTAGGGGAGAGCGCGCAGGTCAGGGGCGGTGGGCTGCCTCCCCTCCCCCGCACAGCTGCCAAGGCCTCCGGCCAGAGCATGCGCATCGCGTTCCCGGCTGGCTGGGGGCTGCCTGGTGTTGGGTTCGGGTCCGGGGAGCCCAGCCGTGCTCCCGGTTCCCCCTTGGCAGGGCTCAGGGGTCCCTGGGGGGGCCAAGCCCAGGTCGGGCACATGCAGGGCAAACACCCTCGCCCCTTAGCATCTTAGCATCGTGCCTGCCCCCCAGAGGTGGGTTAAAGAGATAATGTGCCCGTGGGGACAAAAATGAGCTGTGGGGGTGCCACCCACGGGGTCGAAGGGCAGGACATTGACCCCACGCGGTTCCAGCATGTGCCACCCGTGCGGCTCTCATGCTTGCCACGTCCGTGGCATGCCTCTGAGGAGACTCGCTCCCCTGGTTCCTCTCTGAAGGAAGAAAGGCCCCGCAGGGCCAGGGGCCAACTCCCACACCTCGCCGCCCCCGGCTCCGGCAGCGTAGCCCGGAGACCCCCAGGCACCACACAGCCCAAGCAGCCTACCAGACCCTCTCCGTGGGCCACTGGCCGAAGGATCAGTGTAAAATAATGGGAGGAGGGGGAGCAAGTGAGGGAGGAGGGCAAAGAGCAAAGTAGGAGGAGGGAGAAGGGAAGGAGGGGGAAGAGCAGAGTAGGAGAGAGGAGGGGGAAGGGGAGGAGGGGGAAGAGCAGAGTCGGAGGAGGGAGGAGGGGGAAGAGGAGGAGGAAGGTGGGGAGGAGGGGGAAGAGCAGAGTCGGAGGAGGGAGGAGGGGGAAGGGGAGGAGGAAGCTGTGGAGGAGGGGGAAGAGCAGAGTCGGAGGAGGGAGGAGGGGGAGGGGAGGAGGGGGAAGAGCAGAAGCGGAGGAGGGAGGGGGCGGAGGGGGGCCGCGGGCCGACCTTGAGCAGGTCCTTGTAGAGCTCGGGGTACAGCATGGCCACCTCCGACTTCACGTCCTTGTCCAGCACCAGCGAGAAGACGGGGAACATGGTGTAGATGGTGGAGTACCTGGGGGGGGCCACGGCGCACTCAGAGCAGGCGGGGCGGGGGCACCACGGGAGACGCCGGCAGTGCAGCCCAGCTCGCACCCAGGGGAGCAAGGGTGCAGGGTCCCGCGGAGCTGCCGGCCGCAGGGCCGGGGCGGGGGGGCAGGGACTCACCCGATGATGAGGAAGCCCTGGTAGAGCGGAACCGAGGCGAAGTAGAACACGGACGAGAAGACGGCCTGCGGGGACGGGAGCCGTGCTGAGCGCGGGGCCACAGCAGCCCCGCTGTGCCGCGGACACGGGCACCCCCACTGCACCCATCACCGCTCAGAGCCTCGCCCAGCCTACGCCAGCCTCTCAGGCCCCCCGGGCTGGTGCTGAGGGGACCACTCGGGCCCTGGGCCATCCCGCCCCCCCAACACCCCAGCCATCCGTCGCCCCCCGGCCCACCTGCATGGTGCTGATGCACAGGCTGCGGTGGATCACGAACTGGCTGAGCGCGGCCGAGCGCTTGTAGCTGTTTCGCCCGTGCACCATGAGCAGGCGGCCGAGGTGCCGGAACTGCGTGACCGAGAAGTCGGCAGCCAGGGAAGCCTGTTTCCCCTCCTGGGGCAGGGGAGGGACGGCATGAGGCCCCGAGCGGCCGAGGGGGACGCAGGCATGGCGGGGGGGGGACTCGGGGGGCTGCACACAGGCGGGGCTCTGGCCCACGACTCGAGTGCCAGGACCCGTGCGGAGTGCCGGGTTCTCGTCTGGCCCGGCTTGGGTCTCGGGTGGCCCCCGAGCGTCCTTTGAAGGTGTCGTTCATGGACCCGCCCCAGGGCTGGGTCACAGACGCCGCACGGGAACAGAACCCTCATGCCCAAGAGGCCTGCTGGGGGGCTACTCTGCTCGCACCCGGGCTTGGTGCCCCGCAGAGACCCCGTGGCCCCGCCAAGAGGGAACCGTGAACACCATTGGGCTCCCCCCCCCCCACACACACACAGATCAGCAGCCCGGAGGAGACCCCCGCAGGGCGGGACCCACCTTGCCCTCCACGCCCACGCCGCAGTCGGCCTCCTGGATCATGCTCACGTCGTTGCCCCCGTCCCCTGCACAGCAGAGAGGGGCGGGGCGGGAGGGGTGAGCAGGGCCAGGACGGCTCAAACACCCGGGCGGGACAGGGGCTGCAGCCACTCGGGGGGAGGGGTCACTGCACACGGCCCGGGCCCCACCCATCAGGACCGCAGCCCCTCTGGGGAGAGCCGGGGAGGCCCCCAGGAGGAGCAGCTGGACGCAGGGCCACCCCCAGCCCAGCCGAACTGGGCCGAGTCCAGGGGAGGGACCCCCAGATGAGCCATGGGAGCAGCGGCAGGAGCAGACACCCCGGGGTCAGGCCGCAGAGGGGAACAGGGCCAGTCGGACCTGGGCGAGCCCTGAGCACTGTCCACCCGCGGGGAGTCCTGAGCACTGTCCACCCACGGGAGTCCTGAGCACTGTCCACCTAGGGGGAGTCCTGAGCACTGTCCACCCACGGGAGTCCTGAGCACTGTCCACCCGCGGGGAGTCCTGAGCACTGTCCACCCACGGGAGTCCTGAGCACTGTCCACCTAGGGGGAGTCCTGAGCACTGTCCACCCACGGGAGTCCTGAGCACTGTCCACCCGCGGGGAGTCCTGAGCACTGTCCACCCACGGGAGTCCTGAGCACTGTCCACCTAGGGGGAGTCCTGAGCACTGTCCACCCACGGGAGTCCTGAGCACTGTCCACCCACGGGGAATCCTGAGCACTGTCCACCCAGGGGGAGTCCTGAGCACTGTCCACCCATGGGGAGTCCTGAGCACTGTCCACCCGCGGGAGTCCTGAGCACTGTCCCATCATCCTACCCCGCACAGGTGAGTCCCATCACCCCACCGGTGAGTCCCGCCTCCCCCAACAGGTGGGTCCCCCCCAGGTGAGTCCCCCCAGGCGGGCCCCGGGCGGCCTACCGACAGCGCAGGTGAGCTTCCCGGTGCGCTCCTGCAGCAGCCGCACGATCTGGGCCTTCTGGGTGGGCGCGCAGCGGCAGCAGACCACGGCGGGGCACTGGCAGGCCAGCTCCATGAACTCGTACTCGTAGTACTTGAGGCAGACCTGGGGGCCGGGAGGTCAGCCCCGCCGGCCACCCCGG
This sequence comes from Sorex araneus, assembly GCF_027595985.1. NCBI lineage: Eukaryota > Metazoa > Chordata > Mammalia > Eulipotyphla > Soricidae > Sorex > Sorex araneus. Next base: position 133,340,733 of record NC_073306.1, read on the forward strand.
CCCACCCACCCCCCGGCGGCCCCGCGGGCCCGCACCCACCTCCAGGGAGTCCCCCGAGATGACCAGGGCGCAGTCGTGCTTCCTCCGGAAGGCGTTCAGCTCCAGGTGCGCCTCCCCACGGTTGGTCACCTGCAGGGCGGGCAGGCCGCGCGCTCAGACAGCGGCCACGCGGTGCGGTGCGGGCCGGCCCCGGCTCCAGGGGAACCACCAGCGGCTGACCCACCGCCACCGTCCACTTCCGGCTCCCGGCCCCGCGGTGTCAAGATAACCGCGAGCGGGACCTTGATGCCCAGCCAGCCCCGCATGGCACGTCCACCCTCCAGAGGCCGGAATCAGCCCTGCGGGCTCCGGCCACCCGCCTCTGGCTGCGTCCGGCAGTGCCCACCAACGGCACCGCCACGCTCCAAGGAGGCTCAGTTTGCTTAGGTCTGGGGGCCACAGCACACACTGCTCTGGGGCTACTCCCTACTCAGTGCTCAGGGATTGCTCCCTGCTTGGTGCTCGGGGATTACTCCCTACTCAGTGCTCAGGGTTACTCCTTTCTCGGTGCTCAGGGATTACTTCCTGCTTAGTAGTCTGAGTCCCTCTGCAGTGCCGGAATTGAGCCCAGGCCTCCTGCATGTCACAGCACTCCAGCCCTATGAGCCATGTCCCCAGCCCCTCAAATGCGACTCAACTTCACCTATGAGTGCAGGGGGGCCACACAGAAGGAGAGAGAAAGAAGGAAAGTGCCTGCCGTAGAGGCGGGCTGGGGGGTGGAGGGAGAGGGGGCACCTGGTGTAGGGAACGTGCACTGTGGGGGGCGGGTGTTGGACGATGAACTGCGTGTGACGCTCGATCTCCAGGGCATTCAGCACAAAGACTCTAAAACTCGCCCCCACCCAAGGCAGGGGACTCACATACACTCAGCCCAGTGCTGACCCTGCGGTGCAGGAGCCACTCCCAGCAGTGCTCGGGGGACCATGCGTGTGCTGGGGAGGGAACCCGGCCGGCCCCATGCAAGGCGAGCGCCTGAGGGCCTGGGCTGGTGAGGCGTCAGCGGCACTGCCCGAGACCCCCAGTGCCCGAGACCCCCAGTGCCCAAGACCCCGGGGGTGAGAGGAAAGGAAGGGGTGGGGCTGGAGCGGCAGCACAGCGGGGAGGGCGTTTGCCTTGCAAGCGGCCGACCCGGGTTCGATTCCCAGCATCCCATACGGTCCCCTGAGCACCGCCAGGAGTCATTCCTGAGCACAGAGCCAGGAGTCACCCTTGTGTACCGCCAGGTGTGACCCAAAAAGCTAAAAAAAGAAAAAAGAGGAAAGGGGGCCAGCAGGCCTCTGGCCGCGGCATCTGCCCAGGGTCAGGCCAGGAGCTGACACTCGAGGGACCGTTTGGAATCGCTGCCCCCGAGGCCCCAGGGCCTGCCCACCGCCCGGCCAGGAGGCAGCGGGAATGGCGGAAGGGGTCCAGACGGCGCTGGGAGTGGGCGCCCTCCGCCAGCGGGACCCCCGCCTCGGGCTGTGTCTCTGGAGACCCCCACCTGACCCTGGCCGGGCGCCGGGCACAGGGACGGGGACTGGCCGTGCCATCCCACCGGGGCCAGCGAGGGATCCTGGAGAGGCCCCGGGTGCTGGGCACGGCACCTCTGCCTTTGCGGGGGGGACGCCCTCCGTCCTGCCCCTTGATCCCAGCCCCAGCGCCTGCGCTGAACTGGACGCCCCCCCCACACCCCCTTCAACACTCCCCAAAGGTGGGGCCGGAGTGATGGGGCGGGGGAAGCACCTGGGTCTGGCCCCCGGCACCCCTTGTGATTCTCTGAGCCTGCCAGGAGCAAGCCCTGAGCACAGAGCCAGGAGCAAGCCCTGAGTACTGCTGGGTGTGGCCCAAAAGAGGGGGAAAAAATAAAGCACGTGCTGGAAGGGGCCTGGAGAGAGACCGACGGGGAGGGGGGGTTGGGGGGAGGCATTCGCTTTGCACGTGGCTGTCTCTGGTCTCTGGTGATGCAAGCAGAGTCCCGAGCCCCGCCAGGAGTGCTCCCTGAGCACGGAGCTAGGAGTAAAGCCCTCAGCAGCGGCCGGGTGTGGCCCAAACTAATTTTTTTTTCCAACCTTCTCGAGGGTCCTCTCGGGAGAGGCCTGCGCCCGGTCAGAAGGCCGTGTCCATCCCGCTGGGCCGCGGCACGCCCGGCCTCTGGGCTGGCTCTGCTGAGTCAGCGGCCCCACGCCAGCCCACCCCCGGGGCCAGCCCCTCACCAGCCGGAAGACGTGGATGTCCTGGCTCCGGGTGACCAGGTGCGCGTTCTTGGCCGTGCAGGTGGCCGTCTCCAGCTTGTCCCCCGTCAGCATCCAAACCTGCGCCAGGGACAGGGCGGCCCCGGTGAGCACCGAGGCTGCCGGGTTTGGCCGGACTCGGGCGTCCCACTGACCTCGGCGGGCACGGGGGCGGGGCGTTTCCTGGCCCCGCCCCCACCGCCCGAGGCAGCAGAAGACGCTGCCCACCCCAGCTCGCGGCAGCGGACACAGCCCCAGAGCCTGCACCTGGGGGACTCTGCACCTGGGGCCCCTCGCAGGAGGAAGTGCCCACCTGGCCAGCCCCCGTAGGCTCCCTCAAATCGTCAAACACGGCAGCGGCAGTGCGGGCCCCGCCCCGAGGCTGACAGAGGCTGTGCGGGCATGCGGGAGACTGAGGCCCTGGGCCGGCCACCAGCACCGCCCACCTGTCACCACTCCCCGCGCCCCCTCTGGTCTCCGAGGCAACGGCACTCGCGAGCTGGGGCGGAGCCTCGGCGAGCAGCACGCGCGGCCCCCCTGCCCCGAGAGCAGCCCATGGGGGACACCGGGGACACGTCCAGAGAAAGGACAGGAGCTCAGGACAGGGCTGGAGTGCAGGGACGGCGGGGAGGGCTCCTGAGTGCAGAGCCGGGTGTGACCCCGGAGCACCGCCGGGCGTGAGCCAAAAACAAACAAAAAGCTCAGGACAAAGCCAGAGGCAGGAGCGAGAGCAGGTGCAGCCGAGCAGGGGCCAGGGCCCTCCGGACATGTGCACGTGTGCATGCGTGCACATGCATAGACACGTGTGCCCCCCGAGCACACATACAAGCACATGTGAGTACGCATGTGCATACACAGACAGATACACACACGTGCACGTGTGCGCAGAACTACAAACTCGCGAGAACACGCACACATACACACACAGACACACGCACACAAACACACGCACATGCACAGATACATACACATATGCAAAGACACATGCACAGACACACACGTGCAGACACACACATGCACACAGACACATGCATACACATATGCAAAGACACATGCACAGACACACACCCACACATGCATGCACACAGACACACATGTGTGCACACACAGACACGCACACACAGACATACACATGCACGCACAGACACGCACACAGATATGCACAGACACACGCACGCACACAGACATGCACACACACAGACGGACACACACATGCACGCACGCACAGGCAGACACAGCAGGCATGTACAGACACACACACGCATGCACTCACACAGACACGCACACACAAACATACGCGCATGCACAGACACACACATGCACGGGCACAGACACAGCACGCACGTACAGACACACACACACACATGTACTCACACAGACATGCACGCACACACACATACACGCATGCACAAACATACACATATACAAGCACACACACGTGTCCACCAGTGAGCGTCTGCGCCCGTCCTCTGGCGCCCTCTGCTGTTCTCCGCGGGTATCTCATGCCTCACTCATCCTGACCCATCACAGAGACCACGGGGCAGGGCAGGGCATGGGGAGGGGGGGTGCTCTGCCCGGTCTGGCTCACGTTGCCTCTCCCTGGGGCCTTGGTGTGCTGACGGGGGCGCCAGCCCCCAGCTCGCCCGGGGGGCCCTACCTGGGTGCAGGCGCCCGCTGGGGGGCCCTACCTTGATGCCGGCGTTGCGCAGGGTCTCCAGCGTGGGCCGGACGTCCGCCTGCAGCTGGTCCTCCACGCCGGTCAGGCAGAGCAGCTCCATCTCCATCTCCAGGCTCTCGATGACCGTGGCCACCTTCAGGGACCGGTCGTGCACGCTCAGCTTGGCCTGGACGTAACGGGCCTGGGGCCACGGGGGAGGGGGCCGAGGTCAGTGCTGAGGAAGGGGCACCAGGCCGCCGCCGCGTCCCGGTGGGGGCACCAGCACTGAGCAGTCGAGGCTCGCCGCCTCCGTCCTGGTCCGGGAGCTGGACGGAGTCCGACCCTCTCCCCTCTCCGCCCTCCCACCGTGACCCCTGCCGGCCTGGGACGTGCCTTAAAAGCTGAGAGAAGGGGCTGGAGCAGCAGCACAGCGGGGAGGGCGTTTGCCTTGCACACGGCTGGCCCGGGTTCAATTCCCAGCATCCCATAGGGTCCCCTGAGCACCACCAGGAGTAATTCCTGAGTGCAGAGCCAGGAGTGACCCCTGTGCATCGCCGGGTGTGACCCAAAAAGCAAATAAAATAAAATAAAAACTGAGAAGGTGCCAGAGCAACAGTGCAGCGTGGAGGGCGTTTGCCTCGCACCCAGCAACACGGGTTCGATCCCCGGCGTCCCATCAGGTTACCCAAACACCGCCAGGAGGGACCCATGAGCACAGAGCCAGGAGTAGGCCCTGAGCATCATAGGGTGTGGCCCCCAAACAAAGTGTTTTAAAAAAGAACTAGGGCTGGAGTGATAGCACAGCGGGTAGGGCGTTTGCCTTGCACACAACCAACCTGGGTTCGATTCCCAGCATCCCATATGGTCCCCTGAGCACCACCAGGAGTAATTCCTGAGTGCAGAGCCAGGAGTGACCCCTGAGCATCGCCAAGTGTGACCCAAAATCAAAAAGAAAAAAAATAAAATAAAATAAAATAAAAAAGAACTAAAGTGGCTCAGCAGGGCTGGGACCCTCGTCTGACTCAGAGCCTGGCACAAAGGCAGGTCACAGCCCTGGGGCCCACCTCGCCCCGCCCGCCACGCCCAGCCGCGTGACAGAGATAAGAGACAGGCGGGAGCGGGTCTTGTTTCTGGGGCGCCTTGACCCAACACCGGGACTCTCACAGCTGCCGACGCACAGGCTGCCAGGACGCCTCATCCCCGCTCCCAGAAGGCACCGCGTGTGCCAGGGACCACTGCTGGGCACACCGGGCAGAGCACAGCCACAGCGCTGCCTGCCACAGGACCTTTGACTGTGACTGATCACTCCAAGACAGGTTGCGAAGGTGAAAGCACAAGCAGAAACAGGGCCGCTGCGGTGAGATGTGACACACATGAAAGGGGGTGATGGGCTGTGCCGGTGATGGGGGGGGCAACGGGCAAGGTGGGACTGCCTGAGGTGCTGAAGCCCAGGAAGGCTTCCCAGAGGAGGCGGCCCCTGAGCTGAGTCCTACGGGAATGACCTGGGCTCTGAGGGGTTGTCACTGCAGGCAGAGGAGCAAGCCAGGCGGGCAGAGCGGAGGAGGAGGGGAGGGAGCACTTACTTCGAAGTCCTGGTACTGCTCCTCGGCCAGAGACTTCTTGGCCACCACGAGCACCCGCAGCCCCTCCCGGGCCATGTTCCCGCACTGCAGGGAGGGAGGGCGCGGTCAGAGGAGAGGGGGCCGGGGGGCCCGCACTGACCCCACCCAGCACCGCGGGCTGGGCAGCTCTGTCCACCACATGGTCAGGCCCGGGCACTGATGTCCACCAGGGGCCAAGAGCGGCCAGAAAGGGCCCCACACCCTGAGTACTGAGGCCACACTGGGGAAAAACCCGACCAATTGGGGTGAATTTCAGTTTAACCCCTGGAACCCCACACAGCAACTGAGCAATGCCAGGAGCAAGCCCTGAGCACAGAGCCAGGAGCAAGCCCTGAGCACAGAGCCAGGAGCAGTCACTGAGCACAGAGCCAGGAGCAAGCCCTGAGCACCACCAAACACCCCATGCATATCAATGAGCCTGGAACCGCCGACCACAGCCCTGGGCCTCTTGCCACGCCACGGGTGGGCGGGGCGGCCTCTGGGCGCCACCTGCAGGCCCCACACCCGGGAGCCTACGGCTCTCGCCTGGCTGGGACCCTGTTCCTGCAGGTGGCAGAGCAGAGGGAGCCGCTCCCCTCGGCGGCGGCAGCCTGTCCCCCCACCCGGCCCCTGACAGAGCCAGGGCCGCCCAGAGCACCTGGGGCAGACGCCAGCTGCCAGGGGCAGGTGAGGGCCTGAGTGTGGGGACCCGGGGACGCGGGGACAGCAGGTGGAGGGGGGGGGCACAGGGGCCCGGGGAAGCAGGGACTGGGGGACACGAGTACATGGGGGATGCAAGGATGTGGGGGCACAGGGACAAGGGTCTGGGCACAGAAGGATGCAGGGATGCAGGGCAAAGGGATGTGGGGATGGAGGTATAGGGACGCAGGGACAAAGGGGTAAAGGGGTGCAGGGATGCAGGAGTGCGAGTGCAGGGATGCAGGGGTACAGGGGCTCAGTGATGCAGGGGTGCAGGAATGCAAGGGCATGGGACGCAGGGGTGCAGGGATGCAGGGGTGCAAGGGCGTGGGATGCAGGGGTGCAGGGATGCAGGGGTGCAAGGGCATGGGATGCAGGGGTGCAGGGATGTGGGGCACGGGATGCAGGGGTGTAAGGGCACAGGATGCAGAGGTGCAGGGATGCAACGGCATGGGATGCAGGGGTACAGGAATGCCGGGGCGTGGGGTACAGGGGTGCAGGGGTGTGTGGCACGGGATGCAGGGGTATAAGGGCACAAGATTCAGGGGTGCAGGATGCAGGGGTGCAGGGATGCAGGGGCGTGGGATGCAGGGGTGTAAGGGCACAGGATGCAGGGATGCAGGGATGCAGGGGTGCAGGGGTGTAGGGGAGCAGGGGCGCGGGGTGTAGGGGTGCAGAGATGCTCCCGCTGAGTCTTCGGGGACGCTGTCTTCTGGCCCCTCGGCAGGGCCCTGGGCTGCCTCGAGCTGCCAAGTCGTGGGGGGAGGGACCCAAGCGCTGCATACGGAGCCCCACCTGCCCCGCCACACAGCTTCTAGAACAGTCTAGAACACGCTGCTCACCTCCTCCTCCAGCCAGTCGTTGTACTGCACGATGCCGGCCATGACCACATCCGCGCCCTTCATGTAGAAGGTGATCTCGCCCGTGCTGTCGTCCTGCGGGCGGAGGGACAGGAGGACAGGGGCGCTCAGGTCCCCCCGCCGAGATTCAAGGGAACTCCTGGGGGCTGGGGAGTCCCCACTTGGGGCAAAGGCCACAGAGCAGAGGTGAGGCGGCGTTGGCGCGAGCTCTGCTCTGCAGGGCAGGGCAGGGGCAGCTGGCGTGGGGCGTTGGGCCACCTCGGCACCCGTGGGCACAGACCCACCGCCTCTGGCCGGGAGCATGTGGGTGGGGAACTCCATGTTCTACGCTTCTAGTTTGTTTTTGTTGTGGTTTTTTTGTTGTTGTTGTTTTGTTTTTTTGGGTTTTTTTGCTTTTTGGGTCACACCCGGCGATGCTCAGGGGCTACTCCTGGCGGTGCTCGGGGAATCCGGCTTGGCCGTGTGCCAGGGAGGCGCCCACCCGCTGTGCCCACTCTCTGGCCCTCGACGGCCCCCCCGATGTTTCCGGGACTTTCCCCAGGTCACTGCTTGCCCAACACCCCCCAAACCCAGAGCTTCTTAAACCACAGTCACAACCCGCCTCGGGCTCAGGAAACACAACGTGCAGGTTTTGCTTCACAACGAACACGCAGGGCCGGAGCGACCGTGCACAGGAGGCCAGGCCGGCCTCACCTCTGCAGCCTCAGCAGGTCCCTACCAGGGCCGCCTCGGAGCACAGAGCCAGGAGCAGCCCTGCCCCAAGCGCAGGCAACCGAGGGGAACAGCTCTTTTTCTCTCTGGGTTTTGTTTTGTTCTGTTTTCTTCTTTTTGGGTCTCACCCGGCAATGCTCAGGGGTTCCTCCTGGCTCTGCACTCAGGAATTACTCCTGGCGGTGCTCGGGGGACCCTATGGGATGCCGGGAATCGAACCCGGGCCGGCCGCGTGCAAGGCAAACGCCCTCCCCGCTGTGCTGTATTTCTCCGGCCCCGGGACGCGCTGTTGTTCGCCTGTTCCGTACCCCACAGCCCGGCCACGCACACGCTCTGAGCAGCCCTGCCCTAGAATGGCAGCTGACGCACACAGCCAAGCTCTGGGGGAGCGCGGGGTACGGGGGACGACTGTCCGCAATGCAGCCGTGCCCGTCCCCTGGGGGACCCGCTCCTGGCCGGGGGCTGCGGGGTGGGGGTGGGGCTGGAAGCAGCCCAGGGATCCCCCCCATACCCAAACGGGGTTCACGGCGGCTGCAGGAAGCCGCGCCCCTCCCCAGCGTCCCCCGTGTCCAGCACAAACACCCATCACCGTCTCCGCCCTGACTCATTTCCTCCCGGGTTCATCCGCGGGCTATGCTGTTCCCACAGCCCGGCCGCCCGCACTGGGGGGCGGGGGGTTCATCTCTTCCCACTGGGGTGGGATTCTGGCCCCCGCTCAAAGGCCTCCCACCACGGGCCGCCCTGAGCTCCACCCGGGAGCGGAGGGCAGGGACCGTGCAGAGGCGGGGGGTGGGGGGTCTCTCCGTGCACAGGCCCCCCTCTCGAGAACAGAAGACGTGAAGCCGCACCTCGGGGCCACTCAGCGGCCGCCCAGACCCACCCGGGGGGATGAAGTGGACAGACCTGTGTCCCCTGGGCGCCAACACTGGGCAGGACGGGTCCCTGCCAGGCGCCCTGACCCCTCTGCTCCTAGGAAAGCACGAAGGGCAGTCGCCAGACAGACAGACACCCCAGGGGGGTGGCCCGTCCTTGGAGCCCTGGCTGCCAAGAGGCCACCAGGACGGACCCTGCCCCAGGCCCACATGGCAATAGTCGCTCCAGGAAAAGGGGCTTTGCCACTGTGCACAAGAGCCAGAATCTGGAAACAACCCGAAGGCCCGAGAACAGATGGCTGGCTAAAGAAACTTTGGTACGTCTGCACAGTGGAATACTATGCAGCTGTCAGCAAAGATGAAGCTATGAAATGTGACTGTAAGTGGATGGTCATGGAGAGTATCATGCTAAGTGAAATGAGTCAGAAAGAGAGGGATAGACATAGAGGGACTGCACTCATTGGTGGAATATAAAATAACAAAATATGAGACTGACACCCAAGAGACAAGGGCCAGGAAGATTGCTCCATAGTTGGCAGCCTGCCTCATGAGCTGGGGGAGAGGGCAGCTGGGAGAGAAGGGATCACTAAGTCAATGATGGCTGGAGGGATCGTTCGGGATGGGAGATGTGTGCTGAAAGTAGATAAAGGACCAAACGTGATGGCCTCTCAGTATCTGTATTGCAAACCATAATGTCCAAAAGTAGAGCGAGAGTATGGGGGAAATTGTCTGCCATGGAGGCAGGGGGAGGGGTGGGATGGGGGGGACACTGGGGACATTGGTGGTGGGGAATGTGCACTGGTGGAGGGATGGGTGTTGTCATTGCAGGACTGAAACTCAAACATGAACGCCTGTAACTATCTCACGACGATACAATAAACATTAAGAAGGAAGAACGGGGTTTGTCAGCGAGACGTGAGGTGCGTGTGCAAGTGGTGAAACTCAGCTCTGGTGGACGCGGGTCTGGACAGGGGAGGTGTGGATGGGGGACGCGGGTCTGGGTGGGGGACTCAGTCTGGGGGGGGGGGCGCGTGGGTACGGGCGGGGGTGGAGGTGCTGGGCCAGGCCTGGGGCAGTTTTCCAGAAACTGTCGCACCTGGGGCAGCGGCGAAGGCGGGGCCAGAGACAGGCTGAGGAGGCCGGGCGCAGACTCTGCACAGGACACCAGGTTCAATCCCCGAGGGGCCCCCAGCACTGGGCCCAGGAGCAGCCCCTGAGCACGGCCGGGTGTGGGCCCCAAACACACACACAGAGAAAGAAGGGCGGGAGGGGGGCTGGAGCCATAGCACAGCGGGGAGGGCGTTTGCCTTACACGCGGCCGACCTGGGTTCGAATCCCAGCATCCCATAGGGTCCCCTGAGCACTGCCAGGGGTAATTCCTGAGTGCAGAGCCAGGAGTAACCCCTGTGCATCGCCGGGTGTGACCAAAAAAATAAATAAATAAAAAAAGAAGGGCGGGAGGGCGTGGGGGTGGAGCTACATCCAGAAAGGGGGGTGCACTCCGCCGCCCCCACGGGCCCGGCCAGGCGCCCCGCAGTGCCAGGGGCTGGTCCACCGAGACGCCGACACCGCCGGCTGAGAACGGGGGGGGGTAGGGGGGGACAGGGAGGACCCCCAGGAAGGCCCCCGCCCACACGCTCAGGCTGCGCTGGGAGCCCCCGCCCCCCGTGGCGTCTGAGGGTCCCGGCTGGGGGTCCGGAACCCCAACAAGGTGCCAGTCTGCACCCCAGGCAGAGGCACTGTGCCCCGAGGGGGCCAGGGGGGCGGCACAGCGGGGAGGGCGCAGGCCTGGCGTGGGACCACCCCAGGCTCGATCCCTGGCACCCCGCAGGCTGCCCAAGCCGGGCCCAGAGTCAGGAGGGAGGTCTGGGCTCCGCCGGGCGTGGCCCACACAAAACCAAACAAGAGCGTTTCCCGAGCCTGCGTCCCAAGCCCGGGTCCTGAGTGCAGCGGGCACACAGGGAAGGGCGGCTGCAGGAAGGGGGAGGGCCCACCCCGGCCCCGCCCTGGCCCCGCCCCACCAGACCACAGCAGACCCCCCCACTGAGCCGGGAGGCAGTGACCGGGCAGCGCTGACCCCGGCGGCCTCCAGCGGGCACTGCCCCTGCCCGCACACGGCCCCCCCAGAGAGCAGAGGAAGGGGGGAGGGGAGGCCACGCCCAGGCTCCCAGCCCCCAGCCTGAGAGACGCTCCTGCCTGCGACCCCAGCGACCCCCCTGGCTTGGCGGAAAGGGGGGCTGGGGAGACGGTGCAGCGAGAGGCACTCGCCTGGCACGCGGTCAGCCCAGCTTGGGTCCCTCGTGGTCCCCGAGCACAGAGCCAGGAGCAGCTCCCCACAGAAAGCCTGCACTTAGGGCAGGAACGACAGCACAGCGGGGAGGGCGTGTGCCTTGCACGCGGCCAACCCGGATTCGATTCCCAGCATCCCATATGGTCCCCTGGGCACCGCCAGGGGTGATTCCTGAGTGCAGAGCCAGGAGTCACCCCTGTGCATCGCCGGGTGTGACCCAAAAAGCAAAATAAATAAATAAATAAATAAATAAAACCTGCACTTATTTACTTCCGGCCACAGATGGGAACACTCCACCCCTCCCACCTCCCCCCTACCTCCCCGCCCACCCTCTCCACCGCCTTGATCAGCCCTCGCTCCAAGCAGAGGGGGCCTGGTTGGCTCTGCCTAGCCGGGCACTCCTGTGTTTGGGGCATCATGACGCAGCAGGAAGCGGGATCGTGGGTCCGTGGAGACACGGTGCCGGGGAGGCGTGCGGGGGGAGGGTGCAGGGGGAGGTTGGAGGGAGGGGTGGCGGGACACTCACCCGCACGATGACGCCCATGCGCTTGCTCTCGTAGGTGAAGGGGAAGATCTGCAGGATGGTGAAGTTCAGGATCTGGTCACCAGGGGTCCTCAGCTGCACGGAGGACTGGTCCCGGCCCACCAGGGTCAGGCCCACGCTCTCAGTCCACTGCACCAGGGCCACCTGCAGGGGGCAGGTCGGGCTCAGCGACATGCGGACATCGAAGGGGACAGGCAGGGTCAGGGCCCTGGGGCAGGTGGTGGCCAGCCCAGGATGTCCCCAGGGCTCCAGGCCTGCAGGCAGAGCTGCCCCGGGAAGGTCCAGCCCACCTTCTCCAGGCCCGGACGCGGGAGAATCCGCACCGGGGCCCCGAGACAGCTCCAAGGGCCCAGCACGGACCTCGCACGAGCCCTGGGCCCGAGCTGCATGGCCAGCGGCCAGCCGTCTGCCCAGGAAGCGCCCAGGGGGCTGGGTTGAGCATCACTGAGCGGCCCTGGGGGCCCCCCCAGCTCCTGGGCTAAAAGAAACCCGCAAAACTGGACCCACCAATCGAGATCAATGAGGGATCAATACGCTCCTTCCAACAGATCCAGTGCTGGCACCAGGGCAGGGCAGGGGGCCATGGCCCAGGGACACACACGAGACTCTCCGAGCGGAGCAGCCCCCTGCAGAGGTTTCCCCAGCCCCTAATTAGCTGATATTTCAGAATCCCAGGAGCACCAATGGCGCCTCCGGGCTGCGGGCTGGACTCAGACCTCAGACGGGAAACACCTGCAGGGCCGGAGTGTCCGTGCATGCTGCCCCTGACACTCGTGCTGGGGACAGTTTTCCCCCAGCGCCCAGACACGTGCGCACCGGGCCCGGGATGGAAGGATGACAGGCGGCAGAGAAGAAACAGCCTCCGGGAGCAGCCGAGGGCTGTTCACCTTAGCGCCAAATACCGTCACTGTCACCGTTACCATCATTGATTTGCTCGAGCGGGCACCAGTCACGTCTCCACTGTGAGACTTGTCGCTATGTTTCTGGCATCTCACATACACCACGGGGGTTGCTTGCCACCGCCAAATACACGCGTGTGTTACAGAGGGTCTCGGCGTATGAGAAAGCCGTGTCACATGAAGCTCAGCCATGTGGGCCCAGCAGCTCCCCGACTCTGCCTTGCCCCGGCCCCGCCCCCACCAGGGCCAGCTGCTGCGGCTGGGATGACTTGCGAGGCGTATGCCAGTTTCTGGGTCTGGGGCTCCAGCGACCAGGAGGTCGAGGGAGGCTCAGGGTCGGTCACCCAGTGCTGATGCCCTGCTCATGCCGGCCCTGCCCAGACTCTCCCTCTCGCTTCTGTAAGGTCGGGTCCCGTCTGCTCCAGGGCCCGTCACCAGCCCCCCCGCACACTCACCCACACGGGAGGGCAGGGAGGCTTTCCCAGGGCACGGTGCCCGCCCGCAGCGCTGGGCTCTGTACCAGGGTCCAGAACCAAGTTTTCCCCCGGGAAGGAAGGAGTGAGTGGGAGGAGACGGACACGGGCCCTGGGCCCACGGGACTCCCGGAAAATGGCCAAAGGCGGGACGCCACCACCGGCTGGGCAGGGAAGGGGTCGGTCCACGGTGAGTGAGTGTGCATGCCTGCGTGCACATCCGTGTTTTCGCACACGCCCGCCCGCCTGCGCGTGCCAGGGGCCCGGGGCGTGCGGCCTTGGGCGGGGCTCACCTCGTCGGGGCTGGACGCCTGGTACACGCGGCACGAGTCCTCATACTGCTTCTCGGCCTCGGCCTGGTCGGTGACGCCATTGGACTCGTACACAGGGGTGACGTTGTGGCAGAGCGCGATGGCCTTGACCGCCTCGTGCACGCGGCTGCTCATGGTGCGGCGGACCTTGGTGGTGAGCGCGGGGCCCTTTTGGGCGGGGGGGTCCTGGGCCTGCTGCGGGGACAGGGTGGGAGGCACTGACGGTGGGCGGGGCGGACCCAAAGGCCTCCGCGCCCCGAGGGGAGTCGCAGTCAGGGAACCCGGGGTCGTGGGGGCGCCACGCGGGCGGGGCCCCCACACTCAGGGCAATCCTGGGGGCTCCGGCCTCAGCCCCAGGGGCGGGGGCAGCCCCCAACTCTAACAAGCCGTGGCCCAGACCCCCCGGGAGCCCAGAGCAGCCGCCCTGGGCCCCCTGCTCCAAATGCACCTTGGTCTGTGCGTCAGGCAGAAGGCAGCAGGCCCGGGACGTGGCTCGGGGCCACAGCGCCAGCCGGGCAGGTGTGAGGCTGCCAGTCGGCACCCTGGCACCGCCCACGTGCCGAGCAGGATCCCCAGACCCTCTCCCCCGGCCCGGAGCCCTGATCAGCCCCATCCACCCCTCCAAGTTTACCCACCCATCCTGCCTGTCCACCCTGCTGAAGCCACATGGCCTTTCTGCCCTGTAAGCGTGCCTCCCGCCTGCCCCAGGCCCTTTGCACTGCCTCCCGTGCTCTGCAGCCGAGGCTCACTGCATCTCAGCAATCGGGTCTCAGTCCAGATGCTGCCCACTGAAGAGACCCTCCCTAAAGCCCCCTGTCCACAAGACTCTGCTGGCCGCCCACCCCCCTCCCCAACTGAGCCTAGGCTCCCCCTCTGCCCGGTCTGCCCCCCTCAGAGACTGGTTTGGACATCTGGGGAAGCTCCAGTGCCATGCGAGGTACCGTACCTAGAGCTGGCGCGACGCTGGTGATAAAGGGGCCAGCACCGAACTCATGGGCAGGGGGTGGGGGCGCGTGGAGACCCCACTGGGCACAAATCCTTTCTCCCAAAGAAGAAATAACCAAAACTGACCGACATCATTTCCAGATTTGTTTTGTCCTGGGGGCCACACCCAGAGGTGCTCAGGGCTCTGTGCTCAGGGGTCACTCCTGGCGGGCACACCGGGACCACAAGGGCACTGGGGATGGGACCCGGAGGGCCATAGGCAAGGCACATGCCCTGCATGCTATCATCACTCCAGCCCAGGCTGTAGATTTTATTCTATTTTATTTTATTTTGCTTTTTTTTGGGGGGGGGGTCACACCCGGTGATGCACAGGGGTTACCCCTGGCTCTGCACTCAGGGGTTACTCCTAGCGGTGCTCGGGGGACCATATGGGATGCTGGGATTTGAACCCGGGTCGGCCGCGTGCAAGGCAAACGCCCTCCCCACTATGCTGTCACTCCAGCTCCTATTTTATTTTATTTTGAACCATTCCCGGCCGTGCCCAGGGCTCACGCCTAGCTCTGTGCTCAGAGCTTAAACTCGGCTGAGCCGCACGCAAGGCAAGTGCCCCTCCCACCCCCCTTCCAGATTTAAAACCGGGGTCCCAGACCTCCAACAATAATCCGGCACGGTTAGCCCGGTCCCGGAAACTGAGAGGTGTTTACGGATCACTGGATGCCACGTTTCATTAAAAACATCTTTTATCCACCAGAAAGCGAATCGATCCGACCCTCTGCAACAAGTCGGGCTGTATCCCCACGAGCAAAGGGTCGCCCAAACAGGCAACAGATGGGTTGCAAGACCCAAGAAAAGGACTCCCGTTTCATTCTTGAATACTATTTTTAGCCACGGCGCTGGACTCCCGGGGTAATTAGACAATTACTGAATTATTCTGGTCGCGCAGGCACACACACACACACACACACACACACACACACACACACACACGCACACACACACACACACACACCCCCGCCCCGGCTTCCTGCTCCGTTAACCTCTGGTGTCAAAGGATATGCGTTTCACTTCCAGGCCAAAGGGCACGGCATGGTAACGATAATTAGAGCCATGAATCAGAGCTCCGGCTTAAACGGATCATTATTTGCCAAGTGCTTTTCATTATAAAGAATTTAACTCTGAAATGATAAACAAGAAGGAAAGACGGACAGAGGCTTCTCTCGGCTCGGCCGAAGCCCAGTAATTACATTCACGCTCCGACTCGGGCCTCCGCGTCCGTCCGTCCACGTTCCCGGCACCTGGACCAAATTACTGCGGGCCGTCAGGGCCAGAGCAAGGCCTCCAGCTCCGGCGGTGCTGGCTGCCGAGTTTTCCTGGCGGTGGGGTTTGAACCGAGGCCGCCTTCCCCACCGCGGGGATGCTACAGGCGACCTGATTGCTTTCCGAGTCAGGGGTGCCACGCCCGCAGGGCTCCGAGCTAACTCTGGGCTCCAGAGTCGCACGGCGGGGGGGCGGGTGTGGACCAACGGGAACTGCACCCTGGGCAGCCACGTGCAAGACGAGCATCTTCCATCCACTGTGCCTGACCTGCTCTACGGGCACGGGCCAGCCCGGGGAGGGGCTGGGGGTGGGCTGGGCTCTGGGGTCCGGCCCCCCAGGTGAAGCGAGGCCCCGGGCGACACACAGTCCGGCCCTGCACGGGCCAGGGGGGTCAGGAAACAGGTGAGGCCCCGGGGTCCCGCCCGTCCACAGGTGCAGGGGTGAGGGCACGGCTCCCGCTCCCCCTGGGATGAGCCGGGAGGAGGGTCCTCACCCCGGGGCCCCCTAACGGCTCTCCTCACTCCCAGATGACACCCCAGCACGATGCTCGGGGGCTAGGCCAGGCCCGACCCCGAGACCCTCTCCCACACACACGGTCCCCCGCGCTCCCGGGCTCTGCCCGGCCTCGGCCCTCGGGCTGGGACCTGCACACGCGTCTCCTTCCTGAAGGAACGGCAGGGCAAAGCGGAACCAGATGTGGCGGGCAGCGGCAGGCTCGAGCCGCTGCCCCGGGGGAGTCCCGGCTGTCTCGGGAGGAAGGGCGGGACGACCCTCGGAGGTCAGCGGCCGGGGGGGAGAGAGATGCAGCCCCCGACTCGGCCAGGGGCTGGTGGCTCACATCCTACAATGCTCCTGCGTCTCTGTCTCTCTTTCTCTGTCTCTGTCTCTCTGTCTCTGTCTCTGTCTCTGTCTCTCTCTCTCTCTCTCTCTCTCTCTCTCTCTCACACACACACACACACACGCATGCATACAAGTGAAATGCAGAGACGGACAAGACCAGATCCGTGTCCAGGTGCTGGACCATCAGGGAGAAGTCCCAGCACCCATATGGTCCCTCAGCCCCTACACACACACACACACACACACACACACACACACACACACGCACACACACACACACACACACACACGCACGTACACACATACAGGCACACATACGCATACACACATGCATACACATGCACACACATGCACATGAACATGCATACTCACACAGACATGTGCACACACACGCACACACATGCATACACTCAAGCGCACACACGCGCACACATAATATACACATGTGCACAAATGTGATGCGGAGATTTGATGGAAAAGAGCCAGTCAAGGATGAGGTCGGATCCATGTTCAGGTGCCGGACCATCAGGGAGAAGTGCCAGCACCTTATATGGCCCCCAGCCCCTACACACACACACACACACACACACACACACACACACACACATACACACGCACGCACACATGCACAGAGCCCAGAGTAAGCCCTGAGCATCTCCAAGTGTGAGCCAAAATTAAAAAAAAAAATAAGAGAATGTTGAGCACCATGTCGGGCTGGAGGGATGGTGCCGTGCGCAGGTGCAAACCTGACCCAGCCGGGCCCACCCCCAGCACCCACTGTGGTCCCAGGCCCACCAGGAGGGATCCCCGAGCACAGCCACCTGTGACCCAGAACCGGAAGAGTCTCAGAGGAGCGAGGGCTCCCTGGGCGGGCGGCTCCTCAGACAGTGCTGGCCAGCGGTCACTGTTGGAAGGCCACTCCCCCGCCACAGGGGCACCCAGCTCCGTCTGCAGGAAGTACCCTGGGAGCGAGAGTATCTGCAGAGGGATGTTCCAGGGATTAACTGTTAAATAGGGGGGCCAGAGCGTGAGCACGGCGGGGAGGGCGTTTGCCTTGCACATGGCCGACCCAGGTTCCGTCCCCGGCATCCGAGTAGGGTCCCTGGAGCACTGCCCGGAGTGACTCCTGAGTGCGGAGCCAGGAGTCAGCCCTGAGCACCCCCGGGTGAGACCCCCAGACACACAGAGTGTAAGGGGGGAGGGCGGGGGGCCAAGGGGCGGGAAAGGAGAGGAGACACTCGAGGCCCAGAACAAGGGGAGGCCCTGCCCACGTGGGGCTCCGGGCGAGACGCCAACGACCTCACAGTCCCCCGGGCACCGCCACAGACAGGGACCCAAGTGCCCCTCGGTCCCCAACCCAACAGACAGCACCTGAACCTCCATCAGTGGGGCCCCGACAGGAGCACCCGCCCAGTCGGCCGAACAGCACTGGGGGGGTGTCCCCCAAGCCCCGCCCTCGTGGGAACCCCCCCCCCAAAAAAAAAAACCCAGCAGCTGACGGACGGTCACACGGCCAGGGCCTCGAGCCTGCAGTGACTGAAGCACGCGCCACGGGCCCATCTCACCCGGCCACGCCATTTCCTTATCCCGTGACGAGCAGGGCCCCGGCCCCAGCCTCCTGGCGGGGGAGGGCGTGTCCCAGCCACGGGGGGGGGGCGGGGGGGGCGAGAGTTACCTGCGTGTACACACTGAAGATGTGGCTCTGCACCTCGTCCATGGAGTCCGGGCCGTAGGCCACCGTGCCCAGGTGCAGCCGCTTGAAAACCATCTCGTTCTGCGTCAGAGTTCCTGCAACGGGACCCTCGTCACTGGGCCAGCACGGGGGGGGGGGGGGGGAGGGCTTCTGGGTTTTGGATTTTGGGGGGTATTTTTTTTTCTTTTTGGGTCACACCTGGTGATGCACAGGGGTTACTCCTGGCTCTTCACTCAGGAATCACCCCTGGCGGTGCTCAGGGGACCATATGGGATGCTGGGAATCGAACCCGGGTCGGCCGCGTGCAAGGCAAACGCCCTTCCCGCTGTGCTATTCCTCCAGCCCCAGGGTATTTTTTTTGAGGGGGGGAGCACCCCTGGCCGTGCTCAGGGTTTCGTCTGGGCTCTGCACTCAGGGGCGGCACCTGGCAGGCCGGGGTGGCCACATGGGATCGGACCCAGCTCAGCTGTGTCAAGGCCAGTGCCCGGCCCGCTGTCCTATCGTCTGGGCCCCGCCTTCACTCTCGGGACCTTGTCCAGACGTTCCTGCTTATCACGGACAGGTTTCAGGCCCCGTCTGCCCACCCACCCACCCTCCTGGCCCTTTCTTTAGAAAATTACATCCTGGAAGGGCCAGAGAGTTGGAACCGCAGGGAGGGCGCTGGCCCTGCACGCTGCTGACCTGGGTTCGATCCCCGACACACTGTAGGGTCCCCGAGCACCACGAAGAGTGGGCCCTGAGCACAAAGTCAGGAGTAAGCCCTGAGCACAGCTGGGGACGGCCCAGTATCCAAAAACAGGAGGAGCAGGAAATCTAGTCCCACCAGGGACTGAGCACCGAGCTAGGAGTAACCCCTGAGCACCACACAAAAACAAAAATATACGAATGAAAATCCCCGAAAGTTACATCCCGGGGACTGGAGAGACGGAACAGGGGTCAAGGGTCAGGGGTCGGGCCTTGCACACATCTGAGTCCAGTTCAGTCACCGGCTCTGCAGGGCCAGGGCAGCAACAGACAATAGGACCATTGGGAAAAGAAACCCTGGTGGGCAGATGAGAGGGAGTGTCCATCGGGGAGCCCCACGCGGTCCACTGACCGAGAGGGTGGGTGGTCATGGCCCGGGCTGAGCCAATCTGATTCAGCCGTGAAGGGCCCCGGGACCTGGAGCGGGTCCAAGCCGGAAGTCCCTGGACGGCAGCTCTGGGCAGCCACCTGGGGGCTTCCCCCGCCGCTGCCTCTCAGGTGGCTCCGGCTATGGGGCCCAGCTCAGGCCCAGCCGCCCCCCCTGGGTGCCCCGCCCCGCCGCCCACCTGTCTTGTCGGTGAGCAGGTAGGAGATCCTGCCCAGCTGCTCGGGGATGGTGCTGGAGCGCACGACGGTGGCGGGGATCTTGGGGTCCCGGCGGATCATCCAGCTATACACGATCTTGCCCATGTCCAAATTCACTCGCAGGCTGAGGAGGCGGAGCGGTCAGCGGGTCAGCGGGACGCCGGGGGCAGCTCCGGCCCCTCAGGGGTGTGTCTCTGGGGAGGGGGGGGTTCGCACCCGGCAGTGCTCCGGGCTGAATGCCTCAGACCGGGCACGCGGCGCTTTCGCGGTCACTGAGAGAGGGTCCCAGGGCCCGAGCGATAGCACAGCGGGGAGGGCGTTTGCCTTGCACGCGGCCGGCCCGGGTTCGAATCCCAGAATCCCATAGGGTCCCCCGAGCACCGCCAGGAGTGATTCCTGAGTGCAGAGCCAGGAGTGACCCCTGAGCATTGCCGGGTGTGACCAAAAAAGCAAAAATAAATAAATAAATAAATAAAACAGGGGGTTGCCCCGGGGAGGGGCTCGTCCCTCCTGTGGGCCAGCCAGAGGCGTGGCTGGTGCTGCCGCCCCCCATGGCTCCATCCGCGGCCCCCACACCCGCCCCGGTTGGGGGCGGGAGAAGCAGGGGCCCCCTCACCTGATGGGGATGATGTTGGAGAAGAGCAGGAGGAAGCGGATGATCTGCAGGTACCAGCGGCCGGCGAAGTGCTGCAGGGCCACCATCACCAGCGACACCACCACCAGCGCCCCGAACAGGATCTTGGTGAGGCAGTTCACCTCCAGGTCGAACAGGCCGATCTGGGAGGGCAAGCGGGGGGCTGGGTGCTCACGGCCCCGCCCACAGCCCCCCGGGTGCCAGAGAGACGGCAGGGCCCTCTGTGCTCAGGGCTAACTCCCGGCTCTGTGCTCAGGGCTGACTCCCGGCTCTGTGCTCAGGGCTCACTCCCGGCTCTGTGCTCAGGGCTCACTCCTGGCTGTGGTCAGGGCTGACTCCCGGCTCTGTGCTCAGGGCTCACTCCCGGCTCTGGGCTCAGGGCTCACTCCTGGCTCTGTGCTCAGGGCTCACTCCCAGCTCTGTGCTCAGGGCTGACTCCTGGCTCTGTGCTCAGGGATCACTCATGGCTCTGTGCTCAGGACTCATGCCTGGCTCTGTGCTCAGGGCTGACTCCCGGCTCTGTGCTCAGGGCTCACTCCTGGCTGTGGTCAGGGCTGACTCCCGGCTCTGTGCTCAGGGATCACTCCCGGCTCTGGGCTCAGGGCTCACTCCTGGCTCTGTGCTCAGGGCTCACTCCCAGCTCTGTGCTCAGGGCTGACTCCTGGCTCTGTGCTCAGGGATCACTCATGGCTCTGTGCTCAGGACTCATGCCTGGCTCTGTGCTCAGGGCTGACTCCTGGCTCTGTGCTCGGGGATCACTCTCAGTTCTGTGCTCAGGGCTCACTCCTGGCTCTGTGCTCAGGACTCACTCTCAGTTCTGTGCTCAGGGCTCACTCCTGGCAGGGCTCCAGGACACCACTTATGATGCCAGGATCTGAATCCAGGTTGGTGCAAGCACCTTACCCACTGTACTCTCTGTCCCGCCCTGCTTTGACTGCCGGCTCTGCGCTCGGGGATTTCTCCTGGCAGGGTTTGGGCGGACCACACAGGGTGCCGGGATCGAACCTTGAAAACTAAAAATAGGGCTGGAGCGATAGTACAGTGGGGAGGGCAAGTGTTTGCCTTGTAAGCAGCCGACCCGGGTTCAATCCCCAGCATCCCATAGGGTCCCCCGAGTACTGCCAGGACTGATTCCTGAGTGCAGAGCCAGGAGTAACCCCTGAGCATCGCTGGGTGTGACCCAAAAAGAAAAAAAAATTAATTTAATTAAAATATAGGCGGCTAGAGGGGTTGGAGCCTTGCTTGTGGCTGGCCCAGGTTAAATCTCTTGCAGCCCATATGGTCCCCCAAGCCTGCGGGTAACCCCTGAGCTAGCCAGGAGTAAGCCCCGACCACCACCAGGTGTGGCCCAAACAACACCCCCCAGAGAAATCATGTATGTATACACAGAGGGCTGGAGACCCGCACAGCAGGAAGGGGACCTGCTTGCGTGCAGCTGACCTGGGTTGGATGTGGAACCTCACGTGGTCCCCTGGGCCTGCCAGCAGTGACCCGTGAGCACTGAGCCCAGAGCAACCCTGAGGACTGCTGGGTTACCTCTCCCCGCCCGGCCAGAAAATAAAATAAAATGCCCTAGACGTCACTGAAGTGAGTTCCGATCCCCTGCACTGCTAGCGGAGGGCCCGAGGGGAACCGGGGGCGAGGCCCATGCACGCAGCGGGGTGCGGCCTGCGGCCCGGAACTGCCATGACGGGCCGCTGAGTCTGTGAGTGAGTCTGTGTCTGTGTGCTGTGAGTCTGTATGTCTGTGTGTCTGTGTGTCTGTGTCTGTGTATCTGTGAGTGTGAGTTCGTGTGTCTGTGTGTCTGTGAGTCTGTGTCCATGAGTCTGTGAGTCTGTTGAGTCTGTGAGTCTGTGAGTCTGTGTGTCTGTAAGTATGTTGAGTCTGTGAGTCTGCATGTGTATGAGTCCATGAGTCTGTGTGTCTGTGTGTGTCTGAGTCTGTGAGTCTGTGTGTTTGTGTGTCCGTAAGTCTGTTGTGTCTGTGAGTCTGCGTGTCTGAGTCCGTGAGTCCGTGTGTCTATGTGTGTCTGTGCATCTGTGTCCATGAGTCTGTGAGTCTGTGTGTCCGTGAGTTTGTTGTGTCTGTCCATGTATCTGTGAGTCTGTGAGTCTGTTGTGTCTGTGAGTCTGCATGTCTGAGTCCGTAAGTCCGTGTGTGTCTGAGTCTGTGAGTCTGTGTGTTTGTGTGTCCGTGAGTCTGTTGTGTCTGTGAGTCTGCATGTCTGAGTCCGTGAGTCCGTGTGTCTATGTGTGTCTGTGTGTCTGTGTCCGTGAGTCTGTGTGTCTGTCTGTCTGTCCACGTGCCTGTGAGTCTGTGTGTCTGTGTGTGTCCGTGTGTCTGAGTCTGTGAGTCTGTGTGTTTGTGTGTCCGTGAGTCTGTTGTGTCTGTGAGTCTGCATGTCTATGAGTCCATGAGTCCGTGTGTATGTGTGTCTGTGCATCTGTGTCCGTGAGTCTGTGTGTCTGTATGTCTGTCTGTCCACGTGTCTGTGAGTCTGTGTGTTCATACAGGTGTGTCTGCACCCATGCACTGTACACAGATGCTCAGACAGGTGCGAGGACATGAAGCCATCAAGGGCCTGGGGGGGTTTCCCAGGCACGACCAAGGGGGCTCTGGAGGCCCCTCCTGGCACCCAGACGGCCCACTGCTGTCGCTGCCCTCGGCCTGGGTCCCGGGGCCCACAGGGACCGACCACCGCCC
Organism: Sorex araneus; assembly: GCF_027595985.1. Taxonomy (NCBI): domain Eukaryota; kingdom Metazoa; phylum Chordata; class Mammalia; order Eulipotyphla; family Soricidae; genus Sorex; species Sorex araneus. Next base: position 133,363,360 of record NC_073306.1, read on the forward strand.
GGGGCACCCCGCACTGCAGCCCTGCCCCCGCGCTCACGCCCCCGGGGGCACCCACGCACCTTGCTCCGCGGGTTGGACGTGTTCATGACGCTCCGGAGCTCCCTGCCCGTGTACAGCACGACCCCCACCACCGTCCCTGCAGGACACACGCCGGGCGACACCGTGAGTGGGCACCCGCCAGCTCCCACACCCCACGCTGCCTGGCCTCCCCCAGCACCCCTACGGCGCCCGCGGCGCCCAGACCCCCCGCAGCAGTGCCCACCAGCTCTCGGGCCCCGCCCCCAGACCCGGCGGTCCGCAGGACAGAGGGCACTCAAGGGCACGGCCCACCTGCCACCCGCCCCCGTGCGCCTCCGTGCCAGGCAGGCTCGAGGCTGGCGCGTCTCCACGCGTGCCCAGGGCTGTCTGGGCTGGCATCTGCAGACCAGGCAGAGGCATGAGGGCAGGCCATGGTGTCCCTGTCAGCCCACGCTCAAAGGCCGGGGCAGGCGTCCATGGGCAGGCGCCTCAGCCCTGGGCCATCTCCCAAGCCACCTCCACCTCTTTTTCAAAAAATCGTTTCTGGGGGGCTGGAGCGATAGCACAGCGGGGAGGGCATTTGCCTTGCACGCGGTCGACCTGGGTTTGATTCCCAGCATCCCATAGGGTCCCCTGAGCACCGCCAGGAGTAATTCCTGAGTGCAGAACCAGGAGTAACACCTGTGCATCGCCAGGTGTGACCCAAAAAGAAAAAAAAAAACCTCGTTTCTGGTGATGCTGGGGGGAAATGCACGACTCCCAACTCCTTGTGCTACACCTGGCAGTACCCAGGGGCCACTCCTGGCTCTGTGCGCAGGAGTGACCCTCTGGGGTGCTGGAGATGTACGGTCAGCATGTACAAAACAAACGCCTTAGGCTCTGGACTGACGGCCCGCCCAGGGCAAGTGCTCTCACCCCCCCCACCCCCCCGCACTCGGCCCTTGAGGCTGCTTGGGGAAGCATGCGCCTTGCAAGAACGAGGGCTGGGTTTGAAACGCGGGAATAAAATGAGAGTTATCTCTTTGCCTGCAAGGGCTCATCCCCGACAAAACACACACACACACCCATAAGCACAAACATATACACACACACACTTACATACAATCACACACACCCATAAGCACAAACATATACACACACACACTTACATACAATCACAAACATATACACACACACTTACACACACAATCACACACTCATACCCTCTCACATACACTCACATTCACACTCACAATCACACATACATACACTCACACATCCACACACATATGTACTCACACATATACACACATATGCACTCTCACACACACTCACATGCACACTCACATGCACACATACACACACACAAATCATTCGATGAATCATGAATCACGAATCTGTCTCCTCATGTCACAGGCCCTGCTCAGCCCCTGGGCCCTTCTGCTCTGCCCCACCCCAGGATTGGAAACCGAGTCCCCATCACCCGGTGGCCGCCCCCAAGGCCTCCCAGGTCCACAGCCCCTTCCTGGGCAGGGGCGTCCCTGTCCCGGTGGGAGTCACGGCAGCTGTGAAGCGGCACCCCCCTTTCTGGGAGAGACCGGGGTGGGAGCTGTTCCCCGGGGCTCGACCCCCGCTGCAGCGGCCTCTCTCCCGGATGGGGGCGCGGGGGGTCTAGACGCCAGGGGCATCTCCGGGAGGAGCTGATGGGAAAACACCGAGTGCTGCTTTCCCGGCCGGCTGCCAGGAGCTGCTCCCTGGCGAGTGCTCTCACCGGAGGCAATGACGGTGCCCGCCCACAGGGCGTTCTCGATGCTCAGGCTCTCGCTGATGGGCGGGTCGCTGTCCTCCTGGAAGAGACACGGACACGGTCACCATCACGGGGAGGCAGAACCCGTCCTTTCGAGACCGAGAGGGGAGCATAGCGGGGGGGGGGGGGGGCACTCCCGGCCTGTCCACAGGGGCGTCTCTGCACCCTGCAGACCGCAGACATGAGCCAGAGGTGCCAGGGTCGAGGCACACGCCAGGCATCGGGGGAGGACCACGCACAGAGCTGGGCGTGAACCCCAAAACACAAGGAAAAACAGGAAAGAGTTGCAGGTCTTGGGGCTGGAGTGATAGCACAGCGAGGAGGGCATTTGCCTTGCACGTGGCCAACCCGGGTTCGATTCCCAGCATCGCATAGGGTCCCCTGAGCACCACCAGGGGTGATTTCTGAGTGCATGAGCCAGGAGTGACCCCTGTGCATCGCCGGGTGTGACCCAAAAAGAAAAAAAAAAAAAAAGCTCATCACTGGGGTTAACGCAATTCCAAGAGCTCTTAGAACACAACCACAGCATCACCACCCAGTGGAAATAAGGAAACCCAAACCTCAGTGAACAGAGGTTCCCCAGCCCAGGAAAGTGGACAGTCCACGTAGGAGCCACCCAGGGGAGTGTAACGGACTCGAGCACCCAGCCTCGGGCACCGAGGTCAGTACCCCGCCCCCACCCCCGCCCCCACGCTCGGCTGCTCCCGCGTACTCTGGTGAAAGTGCCCACGAAGTTGTGGATGTCGATGTTGGGCTCCTCGGCGTAGATGTACGAGCGGATCTGGAGAAGGTCCTGTCCGGAGGCGGGGGGGGGGGGGGGCGGGGGAGCGTCAGTTGGATGCACACAGCAGCCTCATCCCCAGCCTGATGCACAAAGCCCAGCAGGAGCGGGTCCAGCTGCGGCCAGCAGAGGGCGCCAGGAAGAAACTGGGGAGTTGGTGGCGCGGGGTGGGGGGGGTAAGTGGGGGTGGAATAGGGGGTCGGGGCTCTCTGCTGACTCCCCATGTCTGTGAAAGGGCCCATCACCCTGCGCGCGGCCACGTTTCTTGGACCCAGCCTGTGTCTGAGGCTCTGGGCACCTCCCCCAATCTGGGCCCTCCCTGAGGGCCAGCCAGGGCGGGGGGGGGGGGGCGGGGATGGGGGGGCAGGGGTGCTCACGGCAGCAGTGGGGAGCCTCTGCGTGCAGGCCACCGGCAGCCGCAGCTTCCAGTCCGTCTCCCCGTCCAGCTGGTCCGTCCGCAAGAAGCAGGAGCCTGGGGGGACGGGAAGGCTGGGGTCATCGCCCCTCCTCGCACCCGTTCCTGACCCTGCAGGAAGCCGCCCTCGCCGCTCCGGGAGGTGCAGAGAGCCCACAGGGGACTGGCGTGGGGTAGCCGCCATCCGGGGGCGTCCGGGGGCGCTGGCACCCGGAGCCAGGCCAGGCCGGGTCAGGTGACTTCCAGGGGGACTGCGGCCCTTGGGCCCTGGCCTGCATGCACGAGCTCGGCCACCGCGTGAGATGGACACGGGGACACGGGGCAGGGGCCCGGCACCCGCACACAGCCCCGGGGGCAGCCGCCCCGTGCCCAGCATCCAGAATCGTGAGAGGGGCCCGGCCCTGACAGCCGCCCAGGGGCACCCCAGGCTCCACTGGGCAGGTGGGGAGGAGGACCCCGACCCAGAGCACCCATTTCACAGACGAGGACATGGGAAGCCAATCTGAAGACGGCGCGGCAGCTTTTGAAAGAGACTTGCAGGGCCGGAGCGATAGCACAGCGGGGAGGGCATTGGCCTTGCATGCAGCCAACCTGGGTTAAATTCCCAGCATCCCCTAGGGTCCCCCGAGCACCGCCAGGAATGATTCCTGAGTGCAGAGCCAGGAGTAACCCCTGAGCATCGCCGGGTGTGACCCAACAAGAAAAAAAAAAAAGACTTAAAATTGGGGGCCTTCGGGGGCTGGAGTGATAGCACAGCGGGGAGGGCGTTTGCCTTGCTTGCGGCCGACCCGGGTTCGATTCCCAGCATCCCATATGGTCCCCTGAGCACAGCCAGGAGTGATTCCTGAGTGCAGAGCCAGGAGTAACCCCTGTGCATCGCCGGGTGTGATCCAAAAAGAAAAAAAAAAAAAAGAGATGGGGGAGGGGGAGGGGGCAGCCACCAAGGACACGATGGCAGTAGTCAGGGTCTTCGAGAGACTGGGGCAGGGTGTGGCAAGGACACCAGCACCTCCTCCTCAGAGCCCCCCCCCATATTCTCAGGGGACACACACAACCCCCGGGCACAAGGGGGGATTCCTGGCCAAGAGCCAGCTGCCACACGTGGCGGGGGGGACACGCCATGCACAGGCCGGCCACCCCCCACCCCACCACCCCCAAACCTGCTCTTTAAGGAAGATGTTTTTCATTCGCCTCCGTGGCTCCGAAAGCGATCGTCTAACTTCTGTTCCATTTTCAAATGATTATTTTGCCAAATTACGACTGAAAGGTTAATGGTTATTTTCGAAATGGATCCCAGATGTTTACCGTTTTTTTCCGACGTCCTCAGGAAGATCATGTCGGCAGGAACCCGCTGGTTCTGGGTGAGGAAAAGAAAGAGGGTTAGTGTGTGGGGCATCCGCTTCCCCCCAGCCCCGGCCTAGGGGGAGGGGGGCGGGGAAGGGTGGGGGGGGCGGGCAACGCAAACCCAAGGCCTCTTCAAGGCTTTGTCCCAGAGGCCTCTCCAGCCGGGGCTTATTCTGCGGTGACTCTCCAATGCCCAGCTAATCCCCTACTGAAACCTTAAATCAGAAGGGCCGTGTGGCTGACCGCTCCCCTCCTTCCTCCCCCCGCCCGCCCTCCCTCCCTCCCTCCCTCCCTCCACAGGGCCTGTCCACACCCTGGCCCACTCCTCTGCTGGCACACAGACAGGGACAGGCGCTGGCTCCTGCTTTCTGCTGGACCCACTTTCCGGCCACCCGCCTTGAATTATGAGCTGCAAAGCCGGCCAGAACTCGGCGGGGGGCGGGGGCGGGTCTGAGCGCCTCAAATCAAAGCTGCAAGCTGCGTCCTTGCGTTTAACCCTCCTGGAGGAGCTGGGCTGACACGCTCCTTTCAACACGATTCTCTTTTTTCAATCAAACACGACTCTGAGGCTCTCCGGGGCCTCTGTCATAATCCAAGGCCCTCCCGATACCCCAAGGAGAGCTGACTGCTGCCACAGGCTTGTCAACACAGTGACCTCTGAGAGCCATTTTTAGAGATCCCCTATATAACCTCCCATCCCCAAATCCCTCAAAGTGCCGGGAGAGCCCAAAGCTGAAACTAACGCCGTCCAGTGACAGGTACTTCTCCAGGGGAGAGTGGTTATGTTTTGCAGCTTTTGTGGTTTCCGTTGCAACACTGTGTATGTTTTCAGGGTGTCGCAACTGGTTTAAGTGCTTATGAAGCAAGCAGGAGGCTGGGGAGACTTTCTAACAAGTCTCCAACGAAAGCCTCAACACGGCAGATCCAGCCACTGAGACCCCAAGCGCGGGGCTGTGCTGGACAGCGGGAGGGGCTAACTCAGGGCACTGTCTGGAGAGAGTGCTTTGTGAGTGTCTCTGAGGCGAGAGCTTGAGAGCTTTCTGTCCCGGGTAACAGCGAGCTGCAGACCAGTGAGACGCTCAGGGCTGCTCAGGGCTCAGGCCCAGCTCCATCCCCGGCACCAAGTTTGATTTCCGCCCCCCTCCCCCCGGCACCCCAGGAGTGATTCCTGAGCACTGAACCAAGAGCCAGGCCTGAGGACACCCACTGGGGTGTGGCCTCAAAACAAAACAGAACAGGGGGCTGGAGAGATAGCACAGCAGGTAGGGTGTTTGCCTTGCACGCAGCCGACCCGGGTTCGATTCCCAGCATCCCATAGGGTCCCCTGAGCACGGCCAGGGGTAATTCCTGAGTGCAGAGCCAGGAGTGACCCCTGTGCATCACCAGGTGTGACCCAAAAAGCAAAAAAAAAAAAAAAAAACCACAAAACAGAGCAATCACTACAAAAAACCCCAAGCCCGTAGGATAGGGCTGGAGGTGGTACGCGGGGAGGGCACTTGTCCTGCATGCGCCTGGCCCATATCCCCGGCGCCACACATGCCAGGACAGAGCCCTGAGCGCAGAACCAGGAGTAAGGCCCGGGCACAAGCGGGTGTGGCCCCAAAAACAAAAATTAAAAACCAAAACAAAGCCTGTGTAACACATTTCCTGAGAACAATGCCTCGGTCAGATACAATCAGATCCTCCGGCAGACGTCAGACGGCGGGACTCATGGTAGGGTCCTGGCCAGGTGGCCAGAGCTCTATCTGCGCGCACGTGCATGCATGCACACGCACATACACACACATGCACACACACACGCATGCACGTACATACATGCGCACGCACATGCGCATGCACACACGCATGCATGCACGTGCACACACATACATATATGCACGTGCACACATGCATGCACATGCACACACACAGGCATACACACACGTGCACGCACAGTCCCCAAGGCCCATATAAGAACCCACCCACTTTAGAGCACTATCTGCACATACAAACCCCAGGTGGCCAGAGTACCAACTGCACACAAACACACACACACACATAACACACACACACACACACACACACACACACACACACACCAAGCAGCCAGGGCACCATCTGCACACACACACACACACACCAAGAGGCCAGGGCACCATCTGCACACACACACGCACACAAAACACCCCAAGCGGCCAGGACACCATCTGCACATGCACACACACGCCCGCACAGCCCCCGGCGCCCCTCCAGGCACCCCCCACTCACCTTCTCCACAATGATGAGGTCGCCCACCTGGATGTTGCAGCTCTTCACCTTCACCGTCCCTGCAAAGCAATGGGCCAGCACGTGAGGCCTGAGTCCACGGCCACAGCCCAGGAAACCCACCGGCAGCATCAGCCCCGCTGCCGCCTCAAGCTAGGTCACGGCTAATCCTGCTCCCGGCACCCGGTCACTCAGGTCCCTAAGGGAGATCTGCAGCGTCCCTGAGCAGCCTCCCTAAATGGCATCGCAGAGACTTGGCGTCGGGGGCTAGAGAGAAAGCACAGTGGGCAGCGCACTTCCCTGCACGCGGCCAGCCTGGGTTTGCTCTCCAGCCTCCCACAGGGGCCCCTGTCAGGAGTGTTCTGGGCATAGAGCCAGGAGTAACTCCTGAGCACTGCTGAGCGAGGACCCAAAAATAACAACAACAACAACAACAAAATAGAGAAACTCAGATTCAAAACCAACCCAAACACAGAAGGACAAACAAGGGGGTCCAGACCCCTCCCGAGGAGTTGCTCAGTTTTCAACATCCCCCAAAAGAAAAGGGGTTCGTCCCGAATGGCTGGGGTTTCGCCCCAGGAAGGATTCTGACCTGTCTATACTGCCGGGTACAGGGCTGTCTGTACGGCCTTTCATCCGTCTGTCTGGCCTCCTTCCCACCTCTCCCGTGGGCAGGTGAAGGGTGAGAGTGGGCGGGTCCCTCCCCACCCCCCCAGCACAGGGAGAATGGGCCGGGGTCAGGGTTCACCCTCTCGCTACAGCCCCGGAACAACCACGAAACTCTCCCTGGCGGGCGCCTCTGTGCTCAGCATACCCTGAGCCTGTGTTTAGTTAAGCCCACCAACAACAACGCGGGGGCCACACAGCCGAACGGTCATTAAGGCTCCGGACACAGATCAGAGCCACGCACGCCGCAGGACCACGGATGAGGCCACCGAGCAGACGCAGGGCCGTCCCGGTGCCATCGTCCCCCTGCGCGTTCCCCGTTGCTGACTTGTGTCATCCCATGGGTTCGGCGCCACTGAGAATGCTCAAAGCGCCCGGGTACTGCCACTGAAGCAGCTCCAGGGCGTTTGCTGGAGCTCATGTGTGTACGAACCGTGCTGTCACGGGAACGCGCAGAGCTGAGGATGCCGGCGAAGACGCAGCAACAGCTGTGCAGTGCCCGGGTGTGACCCGCCACCGAGCTCAGGAATCTCACCCTACTAAGAATGCGTTGGTCTTCATAAAGCCAGGGCCGCGGGGACCCAACGGCCGGAGTCCGGGCAAGCTGCAGACTCATCAGCCTCCGGCTTCCTCCCGTCAAAACCGTCACAGACCATCAGTGAAGGAAAGACGCAGGGAAGGGACTTGGTGCTTGAAGTACAACCTTAAGTAACGTCGAAAATCAAAATGCCTCCATTAAAAAAAAAAAAAAAACAATCCAGAGTGGCCAGAGAGATAGCACAGCGGGGAGAATGCTGGCATTGTACACAGCCAACCCAGGTTCAATCCCCAACATCCCATAGTGATTCCAGAGCACTGCCAGGTGTGGCCCAAAAAAGGGGGGAAAAAAATTAAGAGACACACAAAGTCAGACTTGACCCACAGCGACAGGCCTTGACAGTGGTACTGAAATCACACACAGCAGAAATCCTGCTTCAAATCGTCCCGGACCAGCTGGCTCCCCTCGGGATGCTCTCAGCTGCCTGCCGGCCCGACAAGCACGGGATGGGGTCACTGAGAGGGGCCAGAGCTGTAGGACGGTGGGGAGGGCGTCTGCCTTGCATGTGACTGACCCCGGTGGAATCCCCGGCATCCCATAGGGTCCCCTGAGCACCACCAGGAGTGATTCCTGAGTGCAGAGCCAGGAGTGACCCCTGAGCATCACCGGGTGTGACCCAAAAGGCAAAAAAACAAAACAAAAAAAATATTTAAATGAATGAATCCCTGCGGCGGGCGTGAAGACCACTTTTCCCCAGTAGCACAGAACTCAGTAAACGAAGCGATTCAGCCCTTGACAGAAACCAAGCTTTGGCCGGGACGCTTTGGCCTGACGGCAGGGGAGTGCTCGGAGCACACAGTTTCCCGGTGTCCGGGCGAGCCAGATGCTGGCATTGGCTGTTCCGTGCGTCTGAATCAGGACACGTTTCTCTTGCAAATGGCTGCGTCGCGGCACAGGAGGGCGCCAACATGGCTTAGACTCTCGCCTCCCACGCAGCCAACCTGGGTCTGAGCCTGGCACCCGCATTCGGTCCCCTGGCCCTCCAGGGGTGATCCCCGAGCACTGAGCCGGGAGTCAGCCCTGAGCACCGTCAGGTTCGGCCCAAAACCAAAATCCAAAGCCAAATGGGTGAATCTTCTACGAAGCTGCGTTGGGGTGTTAGGGGGGTTGGGGAGGATGCGGGGGGGGGGGGAGAGGAAGCTCTGAGGCTCTGAGGAGAGGGAAGAATTCCAAGAATCCCAAGTTCTCTTCCTGCTGAGCCAGTAGGTGGCAGCAGCAGCAGGCGTGGCTGCTCGTCTCTCGGGGCCCTTCCCTGGACGGTCCCTTGGGTCCCTGCACCCACAAAGGGTCCCTTCACCCCCTGCCCCGGCCTCCAGTGACACACGGGCTCTGCTTTCCTGGCCCAGAGGAAACTGCAGGTGCGGCCACACCAGCACCACCCCCAGCTCGGGACTGCCAAGAACTCAGTCATTCTCACTCTCACTCTCACTCTCTCCCCTCCTCCTCTCTCTTTCTCCCTCCCTCTCCCTCTCTCTCATTCCCTCTCCTGTCTCTCACTTGCTCTGTCTCTTTTTTCTTTTTTTGCTTTTTGGGTCACACCCGGCGATGCTCAGGGGTTCCTCCTGGCTCTGCACTCAGAAATTACTCCTGGCGGTGCCCAGGGGACCCTATGGGATGCTGGGAATTGAACCCGGGTCGGCTGCATGCAAGGCCAATGCCCTACCTGCTGTGCTATCACTCCAGTGCCCCCTCTGTCTGTCTGTCTCTCTCTCTCTCCTGTCTCTCGCTTGCTCTGTCTCTGCCTGTCTCTCTCTGTCTCTGTCTCTCCCCTCTCCTTTCTCAGTTCTGGGGCCACACCCAGCAGCGAGGACTCCTGGCTCTGCAGGAATGGCTCCTGCTGGCTGCTGGGTACCACACAGGATGTTGGGGCACCAACCTGGGTGGGTACCATGTGCGGCCAGCGCCTTCCCCGTCGTACTGCCTCACTGGCCATGGTGTAGGGTTCCTGAAGGGAGTGTGCGTGCACTGACCCACGGGCGGGGAGAGTCCAGCGGGCAGGGCGCTTGCCTTACACACAGCCAACCCGGATTTGACCCCCAGCATCCCACAGGGCCCCCCGAGCCTTGCCAGAAGTGATCCCTGAGCACAGAGCGAGGAGTCAGCTCCAAGCATCACCAGGTAGGTGTGGCCCCAAAACAAACCACCCACAGTACGTAGCCAGGACATGAATGAGAGAAAGGACAAAGGTTAGCAGAGTCTGCCAACATAGGGCCACCAGCTGGGGCGGGGGCTGCAGGGTGCACCCGCTCTTTGGCCAAGGCTCTGTCTTGAACCCTCACACTCACTGTTTGGTTTGAGGACCATGGCCAGGGATGCCCGGGCCCAGTGTCCGGGTACCAGGTGGTGGTGGGATAAGGCTGGGGTTCCCGGTGCAAAGTCTGAGTGAGCACTGGGCCCCTTCCTGACCCCTTACCTGGATTTTTTTTTTCTTTTTGGGTCGCACCCGGCGATGCACAGGGGTTACTCCTGGCTTTGCACTCAGGAATCACTCCTGGTGGTGCTCAGGGGACCCTATGGGATGCTGGGAATTGAACCCGGGTTGGCCGCGTGCAAGGCAAACGCCCTCCCCGCTGTGCTATCGCTCCAGCCCCATGGATTTTTTTAATGACAGACATGAGATGCTTTTCTAAAAAGAAAAAAGAAACCACTGGGCTGGAGCGATAGCACAGCGGGGAGGACGTTTGCCTTGCACGTGGCCGACCCCGGTTTCAATTCCCAGCATCCCATAGGGTCCCCTGAGCACCACCAGGAGTGATTCCTGAGTGCAGAGCCAGGAGTCAGCCCTGTGCATCGCTGGGTGTGACCCAGAAAGAGAAAAAAAGGAACCATCAATCCTATCAGCGCCCACTTCGAGGCGCAGGCCTAGACCTCCCACGCTCCCGCAGGGTCTGACTTACAGTCGGCCCGTCTGGACTCTGCCTCCCCGGCCCCGCTGTGTTTGCTCAGGGTCCTGAGTGACGCCCATGAGCCCGCCTCCATCTCTGGTCCCTGAGCCCCAGGGCCTGGTGGCATCTGGGCGTCCGGTGCCCCCGGGAACTGCGTGAGAGAGGGGCCAGGGAGGTGGCCCAAAGGGCTGGCATGTGGGGCCGGAGCACGGTGGGGAGAAAGAAAGAAAGAAAGAAAGAAAGAAAGAAAGAAAGAAAGAAAGAAAGAAAGAAAGAAAGAAAGAAAGAAAGAAAGAAAGAAAGAAAGAAAGAAAGAAAGAAAGAAAGAAAGAAAGAAAGAAAGAAAGAAAGGAAGGAAAGAAAGAAGGGAAGGAAGGAAGGAAGGAAGAAAGAAAGAAAGAAAGAAAGAAAGAAAGAAAGAAAGAAAGAAAGAAAGAAAGAAAGAAAGAAAGAAAGAAAGAAAGAAAGAAAGAAAGAAAGAGGAAGAGAGAGAGAGAGAGAGAGAAAGAAAGAAACACGGTGACGTTTGCACCTACATCTCCTGGGCTGGATGTTAAAACCCCTCTGGGGACCCAACAGCGCCTCTGAGGTTCCAGGCTGAAACGGTCAGACCGACAGCAACCTCTCCATGCCCCTGAGCCTAAGGAAAGACTCGGAAACAGACCCAGGGCCCCAGAGCGATAGCACAGCGGGGAGGGCGTTTGCCTTGCACGCGGCCGACCCGGCCAGCTACCGAGAGTATCTTGCCCCCACGGCAGAGCCTGGCAAGCTCCCCGTGGCATATTCGATATGCCAAAAACAGTAACAAGTCTCACCATGGAGACATTACTGGTGCCCGCTTGAGCAAGTCGATGAGCAATGGGATGACAGTGACCGTGACAGTGACCCCCTCAGAGAGGATGTTCAGTGCAATGTGCTGCAGTAAGACAGGAAGACGATCACTGAAATTGTCTTTGCAGAAACAAATTCTGGTGGGGGCCAAAGCGATGGACAGTACAGCAGGTGGGGCATTTGCCTTGCATGTGGCCAACCCGGGTTCGATTCCCCAGCGCCCCATAGGGTCCACCAGGCCCGCCAGGAGGGATCCCTGAGTGCAGAGCCAGGAGTCAGCCCTGAGCATCACGGGGTGTGGCCTAAAAACCAAAACAAACAGGGGAGGCATCTGCCCGCTGGTTCCCAGTTCAGGTGTCCCCAGCAGGAAAGAACCCAGCACTGAGTCCATCACGCTCCTGTCTGCACCCTCTTGGGGCTAATTAGCCCTCTGCCTCCATTAGCCCATATCACAAATTTGTCTGGGAAAAAATTTCGGTATGGAAACAGACAAATTTCATCACTGTATCACTATCATCCCGTTGCTCAATGATTTGCTCGAGCGGGCACCAGTAACGTCTCCATTGTGAGTCTTGTTGTTACTGTTTTTGGCATATCGAATACGCCACGGGGAGCTTGCCAGGCTCTGCTGTGAGGGCAGGATACTCTTGGTAGCTTGCAGGGCTCTCCGGGAGGGGAGGAGGAATCGTACCCGGGTCAGCCGCGTGGAAGGCAAATGCGCTACCTGCTGTGCTATCGCTCCAGCCACAGAAACCCGAATTTTTAAAAACAAGAATCCCACGTGCTTGCCCTGTGCCGAGGCCCCCAAATCACCGGGAAGGCCCACTGCCTCTCGTCCCTGAAGCCTCGGGAGGGAAGCCCCCTCTCCGGCAGGTACTATCAGCTCCACTCTGAAGAGCTCCCTCCCACAGCCTCCCTGACTCACCCACCAGTGCTCACCGCGCCCAGACCCAGGACCATCAGCTCCAACTCAGGAGGGTGCCCCAACTCCCAAGCACTGGGCCGAATCCCTCCCACGCCAGGGTCTGGCCGGGTGGGCGTGTCCGGGAAAGGGGCAGCCCCACAAAGGGCATGTCCTGGGCCACACGGGGGTCCTGGCAGGGCACACGCAGCAGCTGCTCGGAGACCCCGTCTCGGGGGCTGGAGCAACAGGCCAGCAGGGAGGGCACTGCCCTTGCGCACGGCACATCTGGGCTCAATCTCTGGCATCTCTTAGGGTCCCTGAGCCCCGCCAGGAGTGACCCCTGAGACCACCAGGTGTGGACCCCAAATAACACGGGAAAGACGTTATGACGCGCATGGCCTCTCACTACCACCAGGGGTCACTCCTGAGCACCGGGCCGGGAGTAGCTTCTGGCTGCAGCAAGGTGTGGCCCCCAAACCAAAATAAACCAAGAATCAATTTCCGGGGCTGGAGAGAGAGCACAGCGGGGAGGGCATTTGCCTTGCACACGGCCAACCCGGGTTTGATTCCCAGCATCCCACAGGGTCCCTTGAGCACCGCCAGGAGTAATTCCTGAGTGCAGAGCCAGGAGTAAGCCCTGAGCATCGCCGGGTGTGACCGAAAAAGCAAAAAAAAAAAAAAAAAAAAAAGTATCCCAGGCTTGGGCTGGCGTCTTAACTATTCCCAAAAGAATGAATACAAGGACTGAAGCTATAGCACAGCGGGGAGGGCATTTGCCTTGCACTTGGCTGACCTGAGTTCGAGCCCTGGAATCCCATAGGGTCCCCCGAGCACCAGCAGGAGTGAGTCCTGAGTGCAGAGCCAGGAGTACCCCCTGAGCACCACTAGGTATGCCCCCAAATCAACAACAACAAATCTGGACAAATCTGGCCTGAGCACAGCAGGAAAGGTGCTTGCCCTGCACACAGCCAACTCGGGTTCAATTCCTGGCCTCGCAGGTGGTCCCCCGAGACCACCAGGGCTGATTCCTGAGCACAGAGCCAAGAGTGACCTTTGAGCACCACCCAGTGGGGTCCAAACACCAGAGGGGGGAAAAAAAGCAAAAACAATGTGCGGGCCAGAGAGACAGCACAGCGGGGAGGGCACTTGCCTTGCACACAGCAGACCCAGGTTCGATCCCCAGCACCCTACACGGTCCCCAGAACCCCGCCAGGATTCAGTCCTGAGTGCAGACCCAGGAGTAACCCTGAGCATGCCTGGGAGTGGCCTAAAAACAAAGGAAAACCAAACAAAAAGACCACCACGGAGGGCTGGAGAGATAGCACAGCGGGGAGGGCGTTTGCCTTGCACGAAGCCGACCTGGGTTCGATTCCCAGCATCCCATATGGTTCCCTGAGCACCGCCAGGAGTAATTCCTGAGTGCAGAGCCAGGAGTCACCCCTGTGCATCGCCGGGTGTAGAAAAAAAAAAAAAAGACCACCACCAACACACAGAATCAAGCCTGCCACCTCCACGGCTCTGCCAGGCGTTCACTGGCCTGAATGTAAACCCTGCAGAGTGCTGGGGACGTCCCCACAGGAAGTCACGCACGGGCACCCTCTGACTTCCCGCTGCCACGGCCACCGGCCCCTCCATCCGGTAACATATGGCAAACACAAATCGAGGCAGAAGTGACCAAAAGGGCGTCCTCTTTAGAGACGCCGATGACGTGGAGAACCACGCCAGATGCACCGATGACGTAGGCAACAACAGCAGCCAGGACGGGGCAGCTGGTCAGGGACGCGGAGCGCGAGGGAGAGCTGGACACGGGCCCCGGGCAGCACAGGACCTTGGTCGGGACAAGCTCCCAGGCAGGGGAGGCGAACAGGAACAGCCAAATAGGACGAGTCCTGGCCTTGAGACCCCGGGGGAGTTCCGGGAGAGGAAGGTTCTGGGAGGAATTAAACCGAAAGTATCTGCTGGGCAACAGACCCGTCCTGTCCCGGGTGTGAGAGGAGGAATCTGAAGGAGCAAACACAGCGGGGTGCCAGCCACTGCTGATCCGGGTGAAAGTTCATCCAAGGCCTTGACATTCCGGGACCATTTGGAGCGCCGAGGGCCTGGTACAGTGGCTCGGGCACCTGCCTTACACGCAGTGGACCCGGGTTCAACACTCCGAGTTCTCCGGAGCACCTCCAGGAGTGCTCCCTGAGCACAGAGCCAGCAGTAAGCCCCCAACCAGAAACAAAAAGCAAAGATTTGGGGCCGGAGCAATACTTCAGCGGGGAGGGTTGGCCTTGCATAGGGCCAACCTGGGTTCGATCCCCGGCATCCCATAGGGTCCCCCCAAGTACCACCAGGAGTAATTTCTGAGTGCAGAGCCAGGAGTCACCCCTGAGCATCGCTGGGTGTGACCAAAAAAGCAAAAGATTTGATATGATTAAAAAAAAAAAACCTAACAGTCCTTCACATCCATTCCCATACATCAGTTTCATTTTGCTTTGGCTCTTGCTGCATGAAGATGATCGGGTGCCCAACACGGCCTCGTGTAAGCCAGCAGGCAGCTCAGGCGTAAGGCAGGACAGGGTTTAGGGCACTTGCTCTGCACTCACCCGCCCAGGTTTGATCCCTGGGAGCGGAGCCAGGCTGCTGGGTGTGACCACACACTCCCCCCCCCCCCACATACACACACAACACACAAAAACAAAAATCTAAATAAGAGAGATTCCAAAAGGGGGGAGGGGCTTCCCCCCAATCTTCCAGTCTAGGCTTCTGCCGCCGGTTCCCCGCCACCCCCCTTGGAGCAGACAGACTCTCTGCTGTTTGGGTGGGGGGACGGGGTGAGGTGGGGGGGGGGTCCCCGCTTTTCAAACAAATTGCCAAACTCAGGCCCGGGTTAATATTCCGGAGTCTATTCTCTCTCCCCCAGGGGTTGCACCGGCAGGACAATGAGACCCACCGGCCACAAATGGGGCGAGACAAAAGGAGACAAGTCTTGAAAGCTAGAGCCATCTGCCAATTCTCCTTAGGGTCGCTGGGGGAACAGAGGAGGGGATCTGCAGGGGGGGTAGAAAAATCACCCACAGGCGGAGCAACTGCAATATGAAAAGAACCACAGAAGGGTCAGGCCCCGGCAGGGCCATGAATAGAAGCCCCGGCCCTGCCCGGCCCTCGAGACAATCTCCCCAGCACTCCTCCCAAGGGGCTTTTGTCTGTTGCCAAGCGTTTTAAATGTTATAGTAAGAATATGTTATTAGGGGGAGATTTAATGAACACAAGCGACACACACACACACACACACACACAAACACACACAACAGCCTTCAGAGGGGTCTTCTGATGGCCCACATGGAAAGCCAGGCCACCTGCCTTCACAAAGATTACAGAGGGGTTTTTTTGGCTTTGTTTCTCATTTAAATAGCAAAATGCCCTGGCATGAACAGTAGTTTAGCAAGAATAAAGCATTTCTCTGCCAACTTGAAATCTCCTGCTCAGTCACAGAGACTTGCAAATTTTTAAGACCACCTACTATGAAGACCTATTCAAATGCATCCAAACAAAAGACCCTTGTGTCCTCAGGGAGTTGATTAAAATTTTCATTGTTCTGTTCTGAAGACACAGACTGGTTTTTCTAGAAAGAAAACTCTAGGCCAGGGAAAACAGGGCCCAGAAGGACTGGTCAGTGATTGGAGTCAACCACAAGGGTGTGTGTGTGGAGGGGGGGCGGAGGGTAGGAAAGACAGAGAAGAGACCCGTATGATAATACTATCTGGGAGTGATCACGCTGGGCAAGATCTGAGGGTTAAAAGTAGGTAAGGGGGGGCTGGAGCCATAGCACAGTGGGGAGGGCGTTTGCCTTGCACTCGGCCGACCTGGGTTCGATCCCTGGCATCCCATATGGTCCCCCAAGCACCGCCAGGAGTAATTCCTGAGTGCAGAGCCAGGAGTACCAGGAGTAACCCCTGAGCATCACTGGGTGTGACCCAAAAAGCAAAAATAAAATAAAATAAAATAAAAATAAATAAAAGTAGGTAAGGGATATGCTTGATAACCTCTCAGCATCAGTACTGCAAACCACAATGCCCAAAAGGGGAGAGAGAGAGACAGACAGACAGAGAGACACAGACACAGACACAGGCAGACTAGGAGGGGTGGGGCGTGGGGGGATGATGGGAGGAATCTGGGGAAACTGGTGCCGGGGAATGTACACAGGTGGAGGGCTGGTGTCCAAACACTACGACTGACACCTAATTATGAACAGCTTCGAAAGGGTGAATCACCATCTCACAGTGATTCCAAGGAAAAAATTAATAAAATAAAATGTTGATCACTGTCACTGTATCACTGTCATCCCGTTGCTCATCGATTTGCTCGAGCGGGCACCAGTAACGTCTCCAACGTGAGACTTGTTACGGTTTTTGGCATATCGAATACACGCGGCCGACCCGGGTTCGGTTCCTCCGTCCCTCTCGGAGAGCCCGGCAAGCTACTGAGAGTATCTCGCCCACATGGCAGAGCCTGGCAAGCTCCCCGTGGCGTATTTGATATGTCAAAAAACTGTTGGTCAGCAAAAAAAAGAAAAAAAAGAAAGAAAGAAAGAAAAATAATCGAGGCCAAACCTGATCCCCCACAGGGTGGCAAATGCACTTTCCAGGGGCTCCCCAGGCTGGGAATCCAGAAAGCCCCCCACACCCCGCCCCGAGCACCCAGCTTCTCCCTTTGAGCACCCTCACAGGACTGTGCCCGCCAGATGTGCTCTGACGTGCCTCGGTCTCTCTGAAACATCCCGTCTCTGCCACATCCCCCCCACTTGGAGCCGAGGTGAGGGAGGAAACGTCCCGGGAAGATCCAGGTGGAAGAACTGCAAGGTGTGGGGAAGGAGCCCAGGGCTATCCCACCGTGCCCGGCACCGCCAGGTGTCACCAGCCCAGAGCCCTGAGCCCTGCCCCTGAGTCCCTGCCCAGGCTCAGAGGCCGGACCTGCCCCGGGCGCCCCAGCCTCTGGCCCCGGCTGAGTGTCCAGCCTTCTCTGCCCCCCGGGGTCACCGCTCAGGAGCAGCAGGCTGGGGCCCAGTGCCCGGGAAACCAGCAACCAATGAGCCTGGAAGCACTGGACTGGAAGGGGCACACGCCCCCTTCCCCCAAACACATGAAAACAGGCGCGTGGGGGCTGGAGCCATAGCACAGCGGGGAGGGCGTTTGCCTTGCACAGGGCCGACCCGGGTTCGATTCCCAGCATCCCATAGGGTCCCTTGAGCACCGCCAGGAGTAATTCCTGAGTGCAGAGCCAGGAGTGACCCCTGAGCATCGCCGGGTGTGACCCAAAAAGAAAAAAAAAAAGGAGGCGCCTGGAAGAGCAAAGCCGGAGGGAAATCAAGCCGGCAACGCAGCCCCCATTGGGGGCCGGGATGCCTGGTGGCTTCTAGACTGGCTGGGTCGGGAAAGGCCACCACCCGTAATGCCCGAGTCCCCCCATGTGCCGCCTGTGCCCCCATGCGGCGCACACGTGTCGCCCACAGGTCCCCCCTTCTGATGTGTCCTGGGGCCCTCGGCACCTCTGGGGAAGCCCATGGTCTCTCTCCTTCTCCCCCAACCCCCCTCCTGAAGACGCCAAACAGAACCAAAACAAGCCCCCCAGAACTCCCGCATCTCTGCAGGAGCCCAGCGCTGGAAGGTGTCCAGTCTCCGGCCTTGCCCCCCCCCCGCCCCCCCCCCCCAACACCAGGTGACCCGGAGCCACCCTGGGGCCTCTGGGAAGAGGCAACTCCGCAGGCAGCCGCCACAAGCCTGTCAGCAGTCCCAGACGGCCAGAGCTACAGAGGCCAGAGACAGCGCAGGGGTGAAGGCGTTTGCTGCCGAGCACCTAACCCTGGTTCCTCCCTCACTGTGCACAGTGCTCCGAGCATCCCCAGGGAACCCCCCAAACCCAAAACAGAACAGCTGTGCGTGTCTGGGACCCTGGGCAGCAGCTTGCAGCCTCCACATGGATAGCTGAGGCATGCGCATGTGTGTGCACACACACACATGCACACGCATACGCACGCACACACACACATACACACGTGTGTCTGGGACCCTGGGCAGCACCTTGCAGCCTCCTTGTAGATAGCTGGGGCATACACACACATACACACACACACACACCCCAGTCAGCCCCTGGCCTGACCTCGCGCCGTAAGCCGGCTGTAGACATGGGAGTTGACTTCCTTGTCACGCACGTAGCAGCGAATCTCCTCCACGGCCTCTCGGATGACGGTGACGGTCAGCACGAACCCCTACGGAGAGACGAGGGGGCGGCCGGTGACCGGGAGGACAGACGCCTGAGGGGAGCGCGCGCAGGGATGTGGCCGGCGCCCCCACCCAGCCCCCACCCACGCAGGGCCCTGGCCTGACCCACATCACCAGGAGGGCCCCGAAGCCCCTGGCACCCCTTGGGAACCCCCCTAAGGTCCCCCCTAAAAGCTGAGGCAGAGGGTGGGGCACCCTGGGACACACGTCCAGAGTGGAGCCCTTTGCCAGGGGCCGGTGAGCGCCCCCCGCCGGGCGACAACTGGGGGCTCCCGGAGCCCCGCTAGAGAGGGGAAGTGGACAGAGGCAGAAGGCTGAAGGCCAGGCGGGAATGCCCAGGGCAGCCCCCCTCGGCCCCCCACGGCCCCCCCCCCGCCCCCCCCCGCCCCCCCCTGCCGTCCAGGAACCCCACAGGAGGCACCAACGAGAGGGGACATCAGGGCCCGGGCGGAAGGAAGGAGAAAGTGGCCCAGGACAGCTTAGTGCCCAGCACCTGCCCACACGCCCAGCGCTATTCCCCAAAGGAATGTGACACTCAGTGTGACCCCCCGAAAGTGTCACAAGGATGCCACCTGCCCTCCTGGCACAGAACCAGCCCCTGGCGGGACCAGTCGGAGAGGGGAGGCATCAGCTGACCAAGGACACAGGGAGTGAGGCTGCCCCCTGTCCCCTCTCTCTGGCAGGCCGGGCGCAGAGGGGAGGGGACAGTCCCCTCTCAGAACAGCCGCCCCCGGGGACGCTCTTCCATAGCAGCAATCATTTTCTGTGTCTGCGATAATTTCCCAAAGTTCTTACCCACGGGCCAGAGCCCTCTGCACGGGAGGGACAGGGAGGGGCCAGAGCCCTCTGCACGGGAGGGAGAGGGAGGGAAGGGACAAAGGGAGGGAGAGGGAGAGGAGAGGAGGAAGAGAGAGAGAGAGAGAGAGAGAGAGAGAGAGAGAGAGAGAGAGAGAGAGACAGAGAGAGAGAGAGAGAGAGAGAGAGAGAGAGAGAGAGAGAGAAACAGGGCTGGAGCGATAGCACAGCGGGGAGGGCATTTGTTTTTACCCGGGTTCGATTCCCAGCATCCCATAGGGTCCCCCAAAGCATCACCAGGAATAATTCCTGAGTGCAGAGCCAGGAGTAACCCCTGAGCATCGCTGGGTGTGACCCAAAAAGAAAAAGATAAAAGATTAAATTTTTGGATAAAATTATTTTATCCAAAAATAACTAAGTATTACCACACGAGGCTCAACATGTAATAGCTTGTTAGTAATCTCTCACACAAGGGCTTGATGGCTCCAGGCTGAGATACAGCAATCTTCACTCATTTACCCCTAAGGAAATTTTTTGGGATGATTTCTTAATGCATTCTTCATAACAAGCCATACAAAATACATTATTTAGGACCTGCTTTTGGGGGGCAGATTTGGGTGGTGGTGGGAAAATTCAAAATAATGGTGGTGGGAAGGTGTCATGGTGGTAGGATTGGTGCTGGAATATTGAATGTAATAAGTTATTGTGAACACTGTCACTGTCACTGTCATCCCGTTGCTCATCGATTTGTTTGAGCGGGCACCAGCAATGTCTCTCCTTGAGAGACTTATTGTTACTGTTTTTGGCATATCCAATATGCACGGGTAGCTTGCCAGGCTCTGCCGTGCGGGCGAGATACTCTCGGTAGCTTGCCGGGCTCTCCGAGAGGGGCGGAGGAATCGAACTCGGGTCAGCCATGTGAAAGGCGATTGCCCAACCACTGTGCTACAACTTCATAAAAATAAAATAAAGTTGGGGGGCTGGAGCAATAGCACAGCGGGTAGGGCATTTGCCTTGCACGCGGCCAACCCGGGTTCGATTCCCAGCATCCCATATGGTCCCCTGAGCACCGCCAGGGGTAATTCCTGAGTGCAGAGCCAGGAATAACCCCTGTGCATTGCCAGGTGTGACCCAAAAACCAAAACCAAAAAAAAAAAAAAAATAAAGTTGGGAGGAAAAGGAAGAAAGAGAGACAGACAGAGAGAGAAAGGAGGAGGCCAGAAGAAATAGTTCAGTGTGTAGGGTGCTTGCCTTACATGCGGCTGACCCAGATTTGATCCCCAGAAACCCATATGGTCCTCTGAGCCCACCAGGAGTGCTCCCTGAGCACCGCTGGGTATGATTGCTCCCAGTAACGAAGAAGGGGCTGGGGTAAAGGGGGATCTTCAGTCTTATCCTAACACTTCCCACTTTTTTTTTTTTTTTTGCTTTATTTGGGTCACACCCAGAGATGCTCAGGGGTTACTCCTGGTGGTGCTCGGGGGACCCTATGGGATGCTGGGAATCGACCCCAGGTCGGCTGTGTGCAAGAGGGGTCACGTCCAGTGGTGTTTAGGGTGGCTCCCAGTGGGGAGGAGGCTGGGACCCAGGCGGTGGTGGGGATTGAACCCAAGGCTCCCGGGGTCATCTCCCGGCCCATCAAATAACTACACTTTAAAGGACAATCAACAGAACGATGATGAGAGTTTACAACTGACAGTTAAAAATGATGGGGGGGAGGGCTGGAGAGATAGCACAGCAGGTAGGGCGTTTGTTTGCCTTGCGCACGGCCGACCTGGGTTCAATTCCCAGCATCCCATAGGGTTCCCTGAGCACTGCCAGGGGTAATTCCTGAGTGCATGAGCCAGGAGTAACCCCTGTGCATCGCTGGGTGTGACCCAAAAAGAAAAAAAAAAGGAAAAAAAAAATGATGAGCAAGGCCAGAGAGATAGTACAGTGGTTAGGGCAGTTTGCCTTACACACACTGACCTGGATTTGGTCCCCAGCATCCCATAGGAGCCCGCCAGAAGTGATCCCTGAGTGCAGAGCCAGGAATAAACCCTGAGCCCCGCCATGTGTGGCCCCCAAACAAAAATAAAGACTGTGTGATTTGTGTGTGTGTGTGTGTGTGTGTGTGTGTGTGTGTGTGTGTGTGTGTGTGTTTATAATGGCGAGCCAAGGAGACAGGTCACAGGGCCAGAGTTCAGCTCTACACACAGAAGCCCAGGTTCCACCCCAGCACGACCAGGGGTAGCTCTTCAAATCCCCCTGCCCATCCCCCCCAATAAAAATAAAAGGACAAACTTCAAAACAGACTGTTTCCCACACAGACTGATGCCCCCAGCCAGCCTGGTACAGAGGAGGTGCCCGGCAGCCATTTGCCAAGGGGGGCAGAAGAGGAGGATGTGGGGGGGCAGCTAGCCAGAGGGGTGCTGGCCTGCCTGGTCACAGGTCCCGTAAGCTAAAGCCGCGGGTGTCCACCACTGGCCCTGGACACTTCCTGCTTCACCCAAACTAAGCTACAGCTGCTCAACTCGGCAGTGCGCAGGGCATACTCCAGACTCTGTGCTCAGGGGTCACTCCTGGTAGTGGGTGAAGGACCGTGTGGGGGGCCAGGGAACGAACCTGGGCCGGCCATGTGCAAGGCGAGCACTGTAACCACCATGCTCTCTCTCCAGTCCCTGTATTTTAGTTTTTGTTTTCTTTCGGGACCACACCCCAGTGGTGTTCGGAGCTTACTCCTGGGCTCTGTGCTCAGACTCACTCCTTATGGTGCTGGGGTTGAATGGGGATCCGCCTATGCAAGGCAAGTGCCTTCACATCTGTAATATCTCTGGCCCCAAACAAGGTGGAGTGTTTTCTCTGGGTGGGGGGACGGGGGGGGGGAATTGGATCGAACTTACAGTGCTCAAGAGCCACCCTGGCAGTGCTCAGGGGGCCAAATGCAGTGCCAGGGAGCAAACCAAGGTTGGCCAACACGGTCGCTGGCAAGTAAGCACCTTAGCCCTGAACTATCTCTCCGGCACAGCGCTGAGGTTTAGACGAGTCCTCAGCGCGGGGCTGGCCTGGCTCAGAGAGGTCGAAAGCCACTACACAACGCACAAACTGAATCCATGCCATGAGGTTCTTCGTGGAGAGCACCAAGAGCAAAGGGCGACGGGCCACATCTCTGTCCTCTGCAGACCCAGACACTGCCCAACTCGCAAGAACCAGCCAGACAAGACCCAGTGTAGACCCAATGCACTCAACCAGGCAACACCTAACCAAGTGAGACCCAGTGTAGACCCAAAACACCCAACTAGGCAACACCCAGTCTAGACTCAAAACATACAACCAGGCAACACCCAGTGTATATACAACACACAAGACCCAACCAGACAACACCCAACCAGGCAACACCCAGTCTAGACCCAGAACACCCAACTAGGCAACACCCAGTGTATATACAACACCCAGTGTATATACAACACACAAGGCCCAACCAGGCAACACTCATTCTAGATCCAAAACACCCAACCAGGCAACACCCAGTCTACATCCAACACACAAGACCCAACCAGACAACACTCATTCTAGACCCAAAACACCAACCAGGCAACACCCAGTCTAGACCCAAAACACCCAACCAGGCAACACCCAGTCTAGACTCAAAACATACAATCAGGCAACACCCAGTGCATATACAACACACAAGACCCAATCAGACAACACCCAACCAGGCAACACCCAGTCTAGACCTAAAATACCCAACCAGGAAAGACCCAGTCTAGACCCAGAACACCCAACCAGGCAACACCCAACCAAGCAACACTCATTCTAGACCCAAAACACCCAACCAGGCAACACCCAGTCTACATCCAACACACAAGACCCAACCAGGCAACACCCAACCAGGTGAGACCCAGTGTAGACCCAAAACACCAACCAGGGAACACCCAGTCTACATCCAACACACAAGACCCAATCAGACAACACCCAACCAGGCAACACCCAGTCTAGACCCAAAACACCCAACCAGGCAACACCCAACCAGGCAAAACCTAGTCTAGACCCAACCCACAAGACCCAACCAGGCAACACCCAACCAGGCAAGACCCAGTCTAGACCCAACGATCAAGAGCACTGCCTGTGACCACTTTTCAGAGAATCTACAAAGCGCTGAGCAGCCCAGTCGCTGCTGTCCAGGGCATCAGTGCTGGAGGAAAACAGCTTCAGGAAGAAAACCTGGGGGTTCCCAGTGGGGATGGCGGAGGGTGTCACCTGCTGGGCTCAAACGCCAGGGTCAGAGCCTACAGAGAGAGAGACCCGGCCCCCGAGTCTAGCGGAACGAACGAGGCACGCCCACTCACCAGAGGCACCCAGTAGGTATAGAGCGCCCCGAGCCTCATCTCGGGCACGAACTGGGAGCAGGCGAGCAGCAGGAAGTAGAGGTTGAAGAAGTACTTGAACTGGTTGAACAGCACCTGGAAGGCAGAGAAGAGAAAGGGGAGCGTCACGGGTGGTCCGAGGAGGGGGTCGAGCGGAGGCAGCAGCGGGGCCAAGACCATTCTCCCCTGCACAGAACCGACCAGACCCGGGAGGACCAAGCATGCTCGTGCCAGGCCAGCCCCGAGCCAGTTTCCGGTTCCACGCGCTGAAAGTACAACACGGGTCAGGAAAATCCCTAGGACTTAGTCATCTGTACATCCATACAGACTCATTATACAGGCTGGATTCTAGATGGGGCACCTCCTGGGGTGGGGGGGCACTCCAGGGGCTTCAGCTCTATTCTCTAAGGAGAGACCCGGGACCTGAGAGACAGCACAGCAGGGGGCCATTTGCCTTGTACACAGCTGGCCCGGGTTCGGTCCCTGGCATCCCATATGACCGTCCCCCAAGCACTGCCAGGAGTAATTGCTGAGTACAGAGCCAGGAGTAACCCCTAAGTATCACCAGGTGTGCCTCAAAACAAACAACAACAACAACAACAACAACAACAAAAATACACAAAATAAAAGGACGGCCACTCAAAATGTTGTTTCGTTTAATGGGTCTCCACGGGGCCGGAGCAGGTTCAATCCCTGCCAGACATATGGTCCTCCAACCCTCACCTGCAGTGACCCCTGAGCACTGAGCCAGGAGCCAGCTCTAAGCACCCCTCACCCGCACCCTGCTCCCCCACGAAATGCTTCTGCAGGAGAAGGCTCAGAGGAGACGAGGGGTTGATCCCCAGCATCCAACGGTCCCCCAAGGACTGCCGAGACCTGCCCCAGGCACAGGGCCTGGGCATCTGAACAACGCTGGGTGTGGCCAAAAACAAAAACCAAAGATGAAAGAATTTGGAGACCAGGGATATGCCTCACTGGCAGAGCACAGACTTCCGGGCTCCATTCCAGCATCACATGACCCCTAAAACTGCCAGGTGTGGCAATGGTGGTCCCTGAGCTCTGCTCTTAGGCACTGCAGGGAGTGACCCCCCCCAGAAATAAAAAATAATGAAACCCTTAAACTGATTCTTAGGTACCGTATACTTGGATTTCTATTTACCTCTCAAAACAGTCACATATTCCTTACAGTACTTGAACTAAGGGCCGCTATTTTTGTTTTTTTGGTTTTTGTTTTCTTTTTGGGTCACACCCGGCGATGCTCAGGGGTGACTCCTGGCTCATGCACTCAGGAATGACTCCTGGCAGTGCTAGGGGACCATATGGGATGCTGGGAATGGAACCGGGGTCAGCCGAGTGCAAGGCAAACGCCTCCCCGCTGTGCTATTGCTCCAGCTCTGTTTTTTTTTTTTCTTTTTGAGGGCTGCTATTTCTAAAACCAATCAAGGGTATGAAGTTGATGTGTGTGCTGCGGAAGGTGTGTGGGTCCACACCCCTGGATTTGTACAAGCCAGTGTGGGGAGACCAGAAGAGTAAATCACAAAGTAAAAGGGGGCATTTGCCTTGCAAGAGGCCGACCCGGGTTCAATCCCCAGCATCCCATAGGGTTCCCCGAGCACCACCACGAGTGATTCCTGTGTTCAGAGCCAGGAGTAACCCCTGAGCATCGCCAGGTATGACAAAAGCCCCCACTAGGTAAAGCAGAATATTCATCAGCAAAAACGTTCCAGAGGCCAGAGGATAGTAAAGGAGTTGGGGGCTTGTCTTGCATGAGCTCCGGAAATCCAACCCACTCATACCTACCCCGGGGAGGAAGGTGAAGAAGTTGTACTTCTGATTGTTGATGACATTTCGAGGGTACCTCTGATCCCTCTTCTCCGGGTGCCCCAACCAGACGGTGCGGGGCCTGGGGTCCCCTCCACCACAGCATCTCAGCCATTCGCAGCACCTGTGGGGAAGACACGCCCACACGGTCAAAGCCACGCCTACAGGTAGGGGAAAAACACCCATCCGAGGTCACGCCCACAAGGCCGAGGCCACGCCCCAGCCTTTCGACCACGCCCACGCTAAAGCCACGCCCACGCTCCGCACCAGGTCCGCCTGCATCCTCCAAGCCACGCCCACACCCAGGTTTTTCTCTGCGCTGCCCAGTTTCTGGCCTGGATACAGCCCGAGCTGGGCAAACAGTGGAGGCTTTCCAAGCAACTGTGACCCAAATAAAAAGGGCTTTGTCCCCAAGCCCCAATTATTTCAGCAAGACTCATTTTCAAATAATAAGATAGTAAGTGGGAGCACAATACCAGGGTTCAGGCACATGCCTTGCATCTATCCATAGCATCAATCCCCAGCATCAAACCCTGCCCCCCACCCTCTCTGGCTGTGGCTGCAGAAGCCCCCAAGGCTCCGAGGTTGGCCCTAGGAGTGGCCCCAGCACCACAGAGCCTGAGCAGCCCCTCCGCCTTGCCCGAGCACTGACCGCCAGCGTGGCTGGCTTGAGTATCGCACCAGGGGAGACCCTGGGCCCTGAGCCACTTGGGACACCCACTCAAACCCGCCCCACCCCATGCACCCAAATCTTTAGAAAATAAAATAAGGGCTGGGATCAAGGAGATGGCCCAGTGGTCAAGGACACATGGCCGGCAGGGAATCAAGTGGACCCAGGACTGCCTGATCCGCAGCATCACCGGGAGTGGGCCATGTCCCCCAGCACTGCTGCCCAGACACAGAAGCATCCGGGAGAAACAGAAGCATGCGGAGACACACCACCCAGGGGACAGGGAACCAGCCGGGGGACGCGGACATCTGGGGGATACGGCACCATCTGGGACACGGGACCATCCGGGGAACACGGGACCATTGGGGGGACACTGGACCATCTGGGGGACATGGGGCCATCCAGGGGACACGGGACCAACTGAGGGACATGGGACCATCTGGCAGCCCAAGGGACATGGTGCCACCCTAGAGACAAGGAACCACCCGGGGACACAGAACCATATGGAGACGTGGAACCATGCAGAGGACATGGAGCCATCCAGTAGGAGATACGGAATCACCCAGACACAGGGGCCCACCCAGGAGACGGAAGGACTGGGCAGAGCCTCCCGCAGTGCAGAACGGATCCGGCTTTCAAGGCATCCCTTTGGGAGTCCTGGTAACACCAGCATGATGTGCTTTCGGGCGCCATGACTAACCTCGCCAGCTAGGCAAGGACCAGGGGGGCCGGGGATCTAGGCTGGGTGCTCGGAGCCTTCCCAGATGGGGCCGGCGGCGTCCCCGCCCTGCCAGAGAGCCCAGCGCCCACCCACCCCAACACCCTGCAGCAGATAAACGGCCCAGCCTCTCAGCTCCAAGACTAACTTCGAGGAGACGCCGCGCTGCAGAGTGGTCCCTGGAGAGCCTGGCCACCAACGCCGCCTCGCTCCATGGCACCCACCTCAGAGGAGTCAGGCAAACTGGAAGGGGACGTTTGGTCGAGGCCACCAAGCTCAGTGAGCGGAAACTAACAGAGGAGGCTCAGTCGGCACCAACCGGCTCAGCACACGCTCAGTGACTTCTGAACACCGTGTGAGAGTTCTGTTGTAGCCGGCAATACAAAGGAAATGATTTTGTGCCTGCCAAGGGGGTGGGCTGGGGGTGGGGTGAGGGGACGGACACTGGGGACACTGGAGGAGGGAAGGTCACACTGGGGGTGGGACTGGTGTTGGAACACTGAGTACCTAGAAAACTGCATTATGGACAACTTTGGAAATCACATGGTGTCTAAACAAAGTTTCAGGGGCTGGAGCGATAGCACAGCAGGGAGGGTGTTTGCCTTGCATGCAGCCGACCCGGGTCCGATTCCCAGCATCCCATAGGGTCCCTCAAGCACCACCAGGAGTAATTCCTGAGTGCAGAGCCAGGAGGAACCCCTGTGCATTGCTGGGTGTGACCCAAAAAGAAAAAAAAAAAAAGAATGTTTCAGGCATTAAAAAGAGTTGTGTGATTTTGAAAAAAAGTATCTACACATACAGAGAAAAAGACAGCAACACGTTCTTAATTTTCTGTTGTGAGGATCAAGGGAGCAGGGGATGGCGGGAGCCAGTGTAGCTGGAAGAGCACTTGCCTTGCGTGTGGCTGACCCAGGTTCAACTCTCAGCATCCCATAGGGTCCCTCGAACCCCACCGGGCGTGACCCCTGAGCACAGAGCCAGGAGTCAGCCCTGAGTACAGTGGCCCAAAACCAAAGACAAATCTTAAACAATGAAGTATTTGAAATAGGTCACACCTGATATAATTCCATACATTTATTTTTTCACCCCATTATAGTAGAAATGTAGAATTTTGCAGCACTTTTGGGAAAGTGCTCCCTGCAGTCAGTCCCTCTCGGAAGGCGTGGTGATATTTTTACACTTTGGCGACCAAGATCAATCTGTGACTCAGCTGAACTCCAGTCTCAATCACGAAACAGCAAAATAGGAGAATGGGGGGTAGGGACACATTGGGACAGTCGAGTCGAGGAGGGGGGAGGACATAGTGCTGGGGGAGGGGTTGGAATGGCTTATGCAGAAACCCTGCCATGGACAGTCTTGCAAACCGGAGTGTCTAAAATAAAGTTTTTAAAAATAGGGCTGGAGGGCTGGAGTGGTAGCACAGCGGGGAGGGCGTTTGCCTTGAACGCAGCTGACCCGGGTTCAATCCCCGGCATCCCATAGGGTCCCCCGAGCACTGGCAGGAATAATTCCTGAGTGCAGAGGCAGGAGGAACTCCTGAGCATTTCTGGGTGTGACCCAAAAAGAAAAAAAAAAAACTACAGCAGGAGCAATAGGGCCCCACATAGGATGCTGGCCTTGCACACGACTGACCCGAGCCTGATTCCAGCCCCACGAACGGCCCCCTGGATGCTGAGCCAGGAGGAAGCCCTGAGTGCCACCAGGTGTGGCCTAAAAACCTAAAGGACGGGGGGGCTGGAGCAGTAGCACAGTGGGGAGGACGCTTGCCTTGCAAGCAGCAGATCCGGGTTCAATTCCCAGCATCCCATAGGGTCCCCTGAGCCCCGCCAGGAGTAATTCCTGAGTGCAGAGCCAGGAGTGACCCCTGTGCATCGCCAGGTGTGACCCAAAAAGAAAAAAAAAACACCTAAAGGACTATATGAATGATAAAAACACCATAACCAGATTGGGGGAGAGTTCGAGTATTTTCTGAGGGCACACACGGGAGGCGGGGGGTGGGGAGGGGCAGAGGGGGGCTCTCAGCTGGTGTGGTGGTATTTTCCCCGGTGACAGCCAAGTTTCGGGGATAATTAAGACAGACTGGAGACAGGGAAAGGTGCAGAAACACTGCATCCTCAACGGGAACGTTCAGTTTGCTGAAGACATGGTCAGTTTCCGCGAAAACTACTTGTTTTTTTTTTTTTTATTTCTAAAATTCATTTTAGAAAAATCAATTTCTGTAGCTTTTTCATATATTGGCTGGATCATTGCACAGTTTCCCCAGTATACATGTGCTAAGATAAGGCTAAGATAAATTTTTTTAAATTTTTGTTTTATTTATTTTATTTATTATTATTATTTTTTGCTTTTTGGGTCATACCTGGCGATGCACAGGGGTTACTCCTGGCTCTGCACTCAGGAATTACCCCTGGCCGTGCTCAGGGGACCATATGGGATTCTGGGATTTGAACCCGGATAGGCCGCGTGCAAGGCAAACGCCCTACCCTCTGTGCTATCGCTCCAGCCCCTGTTTTATTTATTTTTTAATTGAGTCACCGTGAGAACAGTTACAGGGCTTTTAGGATCGAGCCTCAGTCATACTATGCTCGAACACCCATTCCTTCATCAGTGCACATGTTCCACCACCAAAAACCCCAGCATACCCCCCTCCCACTCCCCCTCTGCCTGTGTGGCAGATGATTTTCACTTTACTCTTTCCTTACTTTGATTACATTCAATTTTCGACAGGAAACTCACTACCATTATTTGGAGTTTTTCCCCCAACAGTCAGACTTGTCGGAATGGCATCATTAGATTGTATGAAAAACTACTTTTCATCTGTACCCACTTTGCAGCCGAGAGGGAGAAAAGCGGAGCGGCGGATGGGGCCGGGGCGAGAAACCCGAGTTTCCTTGAACCCGGCTTTCCTACAGCGGGGTATTTCCCCTCCCCCGCGCTGGCCACGCTGCAGGGCACCCGAGATAATGAAAGGAAAGAGAGGGGGACAGTCTCCATGCCCCTCCCCCTTCTCCTGGCCGCATTCACGGACCCACCCTTCCCGCCCCTCCCCCGCACCTGGCTGTCTGCGGAGGAACCGACCGCGGGCACTGCCAGCCCGTGCCACCGGCTCAGGGTGGACCAAGCATCATCCCCGACAACGCCCCGTCCTGCCCTCCAGGGCAGCCCCGCAGGAAGGCGGGAGCCGGGAGGTCAGCCTGGCGGTGACGTCCAGCCGCCAGCCCCCCGCCGCGAGCACGGCCCAGAGGAGCAGAACAACTTACATAATTGCTGGTGGGCGCCGCCGCCTGCTCCCTCCTCTGCCGGGGTGCGGGCACAGGGCCCCGCCAGCCCGATGCCCGGCCTCAGGGCCCCCCGGGGGAGCCCGCCGGCCCGATGCCCGGCGAGACGCTCACAGTTTCCATGATGAAACCCAGCGCTCTCCCCGCGCTCTTAAAAATAGCATCCTCGCCCCGGCCGGGCGGGCGGGCGGCGGGCAGGGTGGCTCGCGCGGGCCGGCCCCTCTCTCCCTCCCCTAGGAGCTCCTGCCCGTGGCCTCTTCTGGGCACGGAGGACCCCCGGGATCAGTCCAAAGGCCAGCCGCACCCACGGGCCCCGGGCAGCCGGCACTCCCCGGTGACCGAGCGCCGGAGGCGGGCGGGCAGGCGCGCGCGTCCCCGGGCAGGAAGCGCTCCGCGACTCTCCCAGCCCATAATAAGCCCGTGACGCCGGCTCCCCCGGGTGCTGGAGAAGGATGCGGGACCGAGAATCCTGGGGACCACTCCTGCCAGGCACAGTCACTGCGTGTGTGTGTGAGAGAGAGAAAGAGAGCGAGAAATGCACAGGCTCTTGTGTGCAGAATGGAAGCGTGAGGAAATGTTTTCACAAAAGGGACTTAGAAATAGAAAACGGGGTCCGGAGCGATAGCACAGCGGGGAGGGCGTTTGCCTTGCACGCGGCCAACCCGGGTTTGATTTCCTGCATCCCACAGGGTCCCCCGATGGACCGCCAGGAGTAATTCCTGAGTGCAGAGCCAGGAGTAAGCCCTAAAGCATCTCTGGGTGTGACCCAAAGAGCAAAATAACAACAACAACAACAACAAAAACAAAATACCCATTATTTAAAGTCATCAGTTTAGAAGACATCATTTCCTCCAGCTTCAAGAATTATTATTAGAGCCAGAGTGATAGGACAGCGGTTACGGCGTTTGCCTCGCAATGCGGCTGATCCGGGTTCGGTCCCTGGCACCCCATATGGCCCCAGAGCCCAGGCGGGAGTGATGTGTGATGAGGCTGAGATCTGAAGTCGGGTAAACCATACATATGGAATTTGATCTTGACTGACTGTAAAGGTGGGAGCTATGAATAACTTTGTAAATTACAGTACCTCAATAAAAAAAATTTTTTAAAGAATTATTATTATTATTATTTATATTATTTATATTACAGGTTAGTCCAGTCAGGAATGAATTTTGTGATTTGGTTTTTATGACCACATCTGACAGGACTCAGGGCTTGCTCCTGGCTCCTTGCTCAGGGATCACTCCTGGCAGTGCTGGGGGGGGGGACCACATGTAGAGCCGGAGTTTGAACCCAGGACAGCCCTGGGCAGCACAAGCACCTTCGCTGCTGTACTCTCTGCCCCCCCCCCCCCCGCAGCCTCACTTGAGGAGCTGTGGAGTTGTGGGGGGAGGAGGAGCGCATTATCGGGCCACCCCTGCTGGTGTCTGCTGATGCTGGGTGCCGGGGATCAAACCAGGATCTGCAGGGCAAGCGCCTCCCCTCTGCACTCCACTGGGCCCTGTGCTCTCCAGCCTTCACCTCACATGCTCGCTACTCCTTCCCGAAAGGCAGCAAAGGCTGAAAAATCAAATTATTCCTTGAGCGCTCGGAGCTGTTATATAAACCAGGAGCGCCCAGCAAAGGGCGCCCTCCACAGTCTTTAAATGAGCAGAGGGGCTGGAGCCACAGCACAGCGGGGAGGGCGTTGGCCTTGCACGCGGCCAACCCGGATTCTATTCCCAGCATCCCATATGGTCCCCTGAGCACGGCCAGGAGTGATTCCTGAGTGCAGAGCCAGGAGGAACCCCTGTGCATCGCCGGGTGTGACCCAAAAAGCAAAAATAAAATGAGCAGAGCGAGGGTCAGAGAGATGGCACAGTGCCTACATGGCCCTGACCCGGATCCAACAACTGGCCAACACCAGTGCCTAGTCCCCACACCAGGCCCTTCTGCCCCTGCATGGAGTTCAGGCCCCGGAGAGCCAAGAACTGCCGGCTGGGGACTCTGGACTCTGAATCCACAAATACATAAAGGGGCCAGAGAGGCAGCACAGCGGGGAGGGCGTTTGTCTTGCAGGAGGCCAACCCAGGGTTGATCCTCAGCATCCCATATGGTCCCCAGAGCCTGCCAGGAGTGACTCCTGAGAGCTGAGCCAGGAAGAACCCGGGTATGGCTGGGCGTGGCCCCCTGCCCCCCTCACACACACAGACACACGGAAGCAGGGGCTGGAGAGAGCAGGCACCCCCTAGGGTTGCTTCAGCACCACCAGGAGTGCTCCCAGGAATCAACAGAGAGAGAGAGGGAGGGAGGGAGAGAGAGAGAGGGAGGGAGAGATGGAGGAAGGGAGAGATGGAGAGAGGGAAGGAGAGATGGAGGGAGGGAGAGGGAGAGACAGAGGGAGGGAGGGAGAGAGAGGGTGAGATGGAGGGAGGGAGAGGGAGAGAGAGAGGGAGGGAAGGAGAGGGAAGAGAGAGAGGGAGGGAAGGAGAGGGAGAGATGGAGGGAGAGGGAGAGATGGAGAGATGGAGGGAGGGAGAGGGAGAGATGAAGGGAGGGAGAGGGAGAGATGGAGAGATGGAGGGAGAGATGGAGGGAGGGAGAGGGAGAGAGATGGAGGGAGGGAGAAGGAGAGATGGAGAGATGGAGGGAGAGATGGAGGGAGGGAGAGGGAGAGATGGAGGGAGAGATGGAGGGAGGGAGAGGGAGAGATGGAGAGATGGAGGGAGAGATGGAGGGAGGGAGAGGGAGAGATGGAGAGATGGAGGGAGGGAGAGGGAGAGATGGAGAGATGGAGGGAGAGATGGAGGGAGGGAGAGGGAGAGAGATGGAGGGAGGGAGAGGGAGAGATGGAGGGAGAGATGGAGGGAGGGAGAGCTGGGAAACCACATGACCTCACTTGTAAGACAGCTACATCCCGAAGAGCTGCAGCCCTGCAGGTCCAGTGCCCAGGAACCGGCGGACACAGTCGGGTAAATGTTCCAGAAACACGCGTGGGGCTCCCGGGAAGGCGCGGACCACACGCTGTGTCCACGCATGCTGTGCGCCGCCAAGGACGGGGTCACCCGGGTGAATGCGACCACGCGTCTGAGGTTCCTGATAGTAGATACCCTAGGTCTCACCTCAGTTCGCATAAAAGCCCTCAGCTCCTCTCCCCCCTGCAAGGACCTCTCCCCCCTACTCGCCGCCCTATTTCCCGAGCCATAAAGGACACTGTTTCGGTTTGCTGTGGTGGTGGTGGTTTGTCACTCTTGGGACTATGTGACAAGGTGAGTACCCAGCCTGCTGCCTTTTTTTTTTTTTTTTTGCCTTTTGGGTCACACCTGGCGATGCTCAGGGGTTATTCCTGGCTCATGCACTCAGGAATTACTCCTGGCAATGCTCAGGGGACCCTACGGGATGCTGGGAATTGAACCCGGGTCAGCCGAGTGCAAGGCAAATGCCCTACCCACTGTGCTATGGCTCCAGCCCCCCAGCCTGCTGTCTTAATCCCTCCGGCCCTCAGGCAAATGCCTCCTCCCCTGCCTCTCCCTTGGGTCTACTAGGTCACTTGTCTTTTTGTGTGGGGCTGGAGGGTGGGGGGCCCCACCTGGCAGTGCTCAGGGCTTACTCCAAGTTCTGCACTCAGGGATCACCTTTCGGGGGCTCAGGGGACCCTATGGGATGCCGGGGATCGACCCCAGGTCAGCCGTGTGCACGGCCAGCCCCTCCGCTCTGTGGCACGGCTCCGGCCTGCCCGAGGTGACATCCGTCCTGCTCCGCTGGTTCTCTGGCCAGCCCGAACACGGAGGCCTTTGTGAAGGGCCAGAGACTCCTCCAGGGCCAGCTCGGCCCCGTGGCTTCCTCCTTCCTGCTTCCTCCCATCACGCTGCAAAACTGGGTGTTTGGATGAAGATAAAACAGGGCTGAGGGCCAGGCCGACGCTCGGAGGGCTGAGAAGGAGCCCCAGGTCGGACCCCCGGCTCGGCGCCAGAACACAGCAAGGACTTGCTGTCTCCCGGCTTTCGTCACCAGCGCCGGCTCTGACGGATCGTTATCCCGGCCACTTCCCGTCACAGCAGCCGCCAGAAGAGCACGCGGCACGCCCAGGACCGACTCACCCGCCCTGGGCGCTCAGACCACAAGAAGCGGGCGTGGAGGGAGGACCCCAGTATCACAGGGCGGGGGGAGGGGGTTGGCAAGGCCAGGGGTGTGCAGAAGACGAGCTGGGCCCTTCCTGGGCGGAGCAAGGGGTCCCAACAAACAGTGGGACCACACACGGGGCAGCAGGGAAGGCCTAGTCTCCCACATTTTGATTTAGGGTCACATCTCGAGGTGCCCTGGGGGCGTCACACCCGGCGATGCACAGGGGTTGCTCCTGGCTTCAGCCCTGCCCCCTGAAGCTACACCTGCTGGTGCTCAGGGTTTGCTCCTGGCCAGTGCTCCAGGAAGCTTAGGAGGTAGCAGGAATCGAACCTGGGTTGGCCACGTGCAGGGCAAGTGTCCTACCCACTGTACTATCCGGCCAGTCTGGAGGTGATGCTGTTTATGTATTTATTTTGGGGGGTGGGTCACAATGGCGATGCTCAGGGGTCACTCCTGGCTCTGCACTCAGGAACCATTTCTGGCAGTGCTCAGGGGAACCACACGGGATGCCAGGAATCGAACCCGGGTCTGCCGTGTGCAAGGCAGGAGCCTTTCCCGTTGTACCACGGCCCTGGCCCCACAGGTGCGCTTCTTAAACGAGGGCAATAATTGGCCAAACTCAGGCAGGTGGGGCAGATGCCGGCGAGCCCAGGGCCAGCAGGGCTACACCCCGCAGGTACGGGCGGCGGTGCCAGGGACACAACCCGGGGAGAACGCTGGAGCGGGCCCCGTGCCCACCGGGGCCGTTCTCAAGTCCAGCTGGCCGACAGGACGCCACAGTGGGCAAGAACGGAAGTGGGAAAGGGGGGGTGAGTTTGCTGGGGAAGGGGCACACTGGGCGTGACCACTAGTGGGGGGGGGCACGGCTCTGCCCGCGCTGGCAACAGCCAATGTGTGTGTGGCTGGATGGGACACTGGGTGACCCGTGGGCCCGCCCAGCACTGAGAGGGGACACTGGGCAGAGCAGAGGGGACAGCGAGGAGCCAGGAGGGCAGAGGCCCCCCAGGACGGTGTCGGGACAGAAACAGCCGCCTCCAGGGAAACCTGACAGGGGACAGATGAGCTGACACCATCCCACTGACACGCTGACCCATGCACAGAACCAGCCGGGACTGTGGTCACCACTGTAGCTGTCGGTTAGAGGGGCGGGGCCACAGCACAGTGGGGAGGGCGCCTGCCGCGAAGGTGGCCGACCCGGGTCCACCTGCAGGACGCGGCACACGGCAGGACCAGCCTCAGAGGGCTCGGATGGGGTCTGAGCGTCTTTCACGCTGGGCTTGGGGGGTTGGAGGGGGCAGGGGGCCAGGGGGCACTCTAAGGGCTGAGCACCCGCCCCACAAGCGGTGGTCCAGGGTCCACTCTCGGCCCCGCCCAGCGCTGAGCTGGGAACGGAACGGTCCCCAAGCTATATTTAACTGAGTCCCACAATTTTTTTTTTTTTTTTTTGCTTTTTGGGTCACACCCAGCGATGCTCAGGGGTTACTCCTGGTTCATGCACTCAGGAATCACTCCTGGCGGTGCTTGGGGGACCCTATGGGATGCCGGGGATCGAACCCGGGTCAGCCGAGTGCAAGGCCAACGCCCTCCCCGCTGTGCTATCGCTCCGGCCCCCACAATTATTTTTTTCCCCCTGCAAGGCCAGGGATCCAACCCAGGGCCTGGCACACGCAAGGCAGTCTCTCCGCCCGAGCCTTATCCCTGGTCCAAACGAAATCAGTGAAAGCAAAGATTCTGGCCACCACCAGAGCCCACGGGAGCCACGGCGGTGCAGGGGCCCCACAGCCTGGTGGAAGTGCTTGGGGAAGCTAACATTCCTGGGGAGCGCCAGGGACCGATGTTTCTAGAAAAGGTAACAAATGTAGCCAGGAGCTGCCCCCGCTGGGTCAATATTTGCCCAGAGGTCGTCTCTGGGCTCCCCGCAACCTGCCGGGAGCCCTGGGGCTCTGTTCACTCTGGGAAAGGAGAGGGAGGAGAGGTGTGGAGAGGCCGGGCTGCAGCAGGGGTGCCCAAGCGGGCACGGGGTGGGCTCCCCGCCCCAGGCCTCAGTGATCCCAGATGCCTGGACTTGTCCCCACTGCTGTCCCGGGGTCGGGGGGAGGGGGCAGGTGTGCAAGGGGAAGTCCAGAGTTCACCAGCCTCCAGTAGAGCGGATGCAGGCCTGCCCCACCCTGAATATCAACAGCCCAGGAGAGGCCCTGGCCTGGGGCAGCACCGCCCGGGGTCCGTCTCTGCCCGGGTGGCCGCTGGCACTGTCCACCCCAGTGCCCCCGAGTTTGGCAAGTGACAGGTACATGGTGACCCTTCCTTGGACAGCCCCTGGGGCCTGGGGCACCCGCCCCCACACAGCACCGCTACAAGGATGGAATGCCAGCCCTTTGGCTACTGTTGCAGTTTGGGGGCCACACCCAAGGTGAACAGGGCTCGCTCCTGAGGGTGACTAGGAGCTGGTCAGCCACGGGCCAGGCAAGCACTTAGCCCTGCACTGCGGCTCCCATCCCCCGATTCCCACCTCCAGCACAGATGCCTAATGGGGGCAAGGGGAGCATGAGGGACGCGCTTCCTCTTCATTCAAAAACTACCCAAAGGGGGCTGGAGCAACAGCACAGCGGGGAGGGCGTTGGCCTTGCACGCAGCCGACCTGGGTTCGATTCCCAGCATCCCATAGGGTCCCCTGAGCACCGCCAGGGGTGATTCCTGAGTGCAGAGCCAGGAGTAACCCCTGAGCATTGCTGGTGTGACCCAAAAAGCAAAATAATAATTATTAGAAAAAGATAAAAATTCTCTAGTCAAGGCCCACAAGGACAAGTGAGGCTTTCACCGTTTTCTCGCCCTCTTAAATCGCAGTCATCTTGTTTCCGTGACCGGAAACTCTTCGCAGAGCAGGATGGGCCTGTCCGGGACCACCGTCCCCTCGTGCAAAGGCCCTGCTGCTCTGATCTCTGATCTCCATGGAAGCCCATGGCTCAGCTGGAGGCACAGATGGTGACTCTGCTTCCGGTGCTCGTGGGACCCTTGTCTTCCTGGCCTTAGGGAAGACCCACTGGTTCCTTTCATCAGATGCTCTCGCTAATTTTTTTACCTTTTATTTGCTTGCTAGTAATATTTTAGTAAAGGTCTTAAAGTGAATAACGAATCTTGGAATGAATTAAACTTGAACCCTGAATTCAATGAAATTGAGTGAAGGTGAATAACATTCCACTTTTTTTCATTAAAAAAAAAATTCTCTAGAATGACACAGAAGGAATCATTGGGCCAAGTCCTGGAGAGACTTGTTCTGTCACACAAAGGGTGACAGAACAAACACATCTTAAGAGCAAAAGAGGGGGCTGGAGCGGTAGCACAACAGGGAGGGCGTTTGCCTTGCACGCGGCCAACCCAGGTTCGATCCCCGGCATCCCGTAGGGTCCCCTGAGCACCGCCAGGAGTTATTCCTGAGTGCAGAGCCAGGAGTAACCCCTGTAGACCCCCCAAAAAAATGCACATCCCCTCCTGCAGGAGACGCCGGGTTCAACCCTGGTAAAGTGATCCCTGAGCGCAGAGCCAGCAGCCAGAGCTGGGCACGGCCGGGTGTAACTCCCAAACCAGAGGAAAAGCACCCCCTGAGCCCTGACCTGGGCCTCGAATCTGGCCCCAGCGTCACAGGACAGACCAAACGCTCCGCACCCACACAGGCCTGGTCTTCTCGGCACCCAGCGCCCAACCAGAGCCCGCCCCCGCCCACAGTAGCTCTCAGCCACACCCCTGCCTGCCCGGGACCCGGCAGCAGCTGCAGGATGAGGGTGACTCAGCAAGGGACGGGAGCACCAAACCCAGAGTGACGTGCAAGCCGTGGCCCGTGTGCAGACCTGCGGCCGGGAGGGAGCCTGGCATCTGGGGCAGGCAGAGGACCACTCAGACTCCACCCTGAGAGCCCATCGCCCCTCAAGGACCTGCGCACTCCAGCCCGGGAGGCGAGTGAGACGTGAAGCGCATGAGCAAGCCGGCCTCCCCGTGTAAGAACAAACCTGGATAGGAATCGTGTCCCCATAATAGTCACTCAATAAAAATGCAGGTCGGGGGCGGTGCTCGATGAGCAGCAGAGGGTGGTCATGCAGCAGGCGTGAGCCCCGAGTTCCACCCCAGGCCCCACACAGCTGCCCCCAACACCTCCAGTGCGACCCCTTCAGAAAATGAACTTGGGTTGGAGCAATAGAACAGCAGCTAGGGTGTTCGCCTTGCACACTCCCGACCAGGGTTTGACCCCCGGCGTGCTGTAAGCTCAGCCAAGCACCAACAGGAACGACTCCTGAGCACCTCCAGGCGTGGCCCCAAAACAAAATGAACAACATAAAGTCCCCAAAAGTCAGCAGGGTGGGAAGGCCTTTAAATAATTCCAGCTACTGCCACCGGGAGTTCCTGGCTACTTCTCTTGCAACTGGAAAGTCAAACACTTTGTTCCAAAGGGCGAGCTGGGCACTCGGGGAGGGCTCCGGGCTCCTCCTGGGGCCCTGAGCTCCCCGGGGTGAGGCCCGGCGGCTCCTTCTCGGGGCTCAGTACCCGTGAGGACAGCAGAGATGCAGCTCAGCGCGCATGCAGGGAACGGAAACGACGGGGGCCTTGGACTCATCCCAAGTCACTGGAAATGGCAAAACCTAGATGGGACACACCTCCACCGAGTGGCATCCAGGGGGGACGCGAGAGTTGTGTCCAGGCCTCAGAGAAGAGCCTGGAGCGGCAGGGGCCGTGCACACGGCCAAGTTGGGTTCAATCCCCGGCATCCTGTGTGGTCCCCCAAGCCAGCCAGGAGTGACCCCTGAGTACAGCTGTGACAGAAGGAAGAAAGGAAAATAGGAAAAGGAGGGAGGGAGGAGGGAGGAAGGAAGGAAGTGAGGAAGGGAGGGAGGAAGGAAGGGAGGAAGAGAGAAAGGGAGGAAGAAAGAGAGAGAAGGAGGAAGAGGAAGGAAGGGAGGAAGGAAGGAAGGAAGGAAGGAAGGAAGGAAGGAAGGAAGGAAGGAAGGAAGGAAGGAAGGAAGGGAGGGAGGGAGGGAGGGAGGGAGGGAGGGAGGGAGGGAGGGAGGGAGGGAGGGAGAGAAAAGGAGGGAGGATGGAAGGGAGGAAGAGAGAAGGAAGAAAGAGAGAGAGGGAGGCTCCATTACTTTTTTTGGGGGGGGGGGGTCACACCAGTGATGCTCACGGGTTCCTCCTGGCTCTGCACTCGGGAATTACTCCCGGAGGTGCTTAGGGACCCTATGGGATGCCGGGGATCGAACCCGGGTCGGCTACGTGCAAGGCAAACTCCCTCCCTACTGTGCTATCGCTCCGGCCCCCTCCACTACTTTTCTTCTTCCAGCCCCTGGACTAGCACGGAGCTCACCCAGACGCCCCTCTTTGTGCCGGGAACCCCCCAGGGGAATGAAGAACACAGGCCTTTGGGGCGATGTTCCCCGACAAAGCCGGGCCGGAGGGCTGAGCAGACTAGACAAGGCTCCTGCAGTGCAGGCAGGAGGTCCAGGTTCAGTCTCAGGCACTGCCTGGTCCCCCTAAGACCTCCAGGCACCAAACCAGGAGTAACCCCAAAACACCGCTGGGTCTGGTGCAAAAACCATACATGTGGAAAACCCAAAAAGCTCAGGGCATGGGAGGCGGCTGCCTGCCAGGGAGCTGTGGTCTCGCTCCCTTGCTCCCAGTGAGATTTAATGAGCAGCTACTATGTGCCCATCTTGATGCCAAGCCACTCAATATGCCAACCTGACTGACCAGCTCTTTGTAGAGCCCATTCTTTCGGGGGGACCCCTGACTCTGAGGGGGTCGCAGGCTTCTGTGAAGGGGGGGGAGGGTGGCAAGTGAGACGGCGGAAGCCCCGGGAGCTCGAGCGCTCAGCTGACCCAGGCTGCGGGGAACCGGCGAGCGCCAGGCCCAGGGACCCTGGTGAGACACTGCGCCACTGCCGTGCCCGGGCCAGT
Organism: Sorex araneus; assembly: GCF_027595985.1. NCBI lineage: Eukaryota > Metazoa > Chordata > Mammalia > Eulipotyphla > Soricidae > Sorex > Sorex araneus. The sequence goes on from NC_073306.1 coordinate 133,403,769, forward strand.
GCTGCGGGCACCAGGAAGCCGGCAGAGCTGACACGAGCCCAACAGGGCACCTTCTGTGTCCGCAGCAGGAAGCATTCGTGCTGGCGGCATTTGTGGCTGGGAGCGGATGGCTCGGTCCCAACTGCCAAACCGAGGCAGAGACAAGCGCGGGGCTCGGAGCCCCAGGACCTCGGGAGGCCGTGCAGCGGGCGGTGCTCGGGGCCCACTCCAGGGGTACGCGGGTAAGCGGGAGGCGAGGCGCGCCCTCCCCGCGGTGCCATCCTTCCGGCCCATGGCTGCATTTCCCAGCTTCCAACGGGAGCGCGGGCTCTCAGCTGCGAGCCTCCAGGGGGAAGCCAGGGAGAGACCAGGGAGTGGCAGGGAGTGGCAGGGAGAGACCAGGCAGTGGCAGGGAGCGGGCAGGGGTGAGGGGAGAGGAGCCCCATGGAACATCAGACATGGGCACGCACCTATCCCCTCCAGAGCACACACGTGTGCTGGGGGCTTCTTGTTTTTGTTTTGTTTTTGGCGTTTTGGGTCACACCCGGCGATGCTCCGGGGTCACTCCTGGCTCATGCACTCAGGAAACACTCCTGGCAGTGCTCAGGGGACGCTATGGGATGCTGGGAATCAAACCCGGGTCAGGCAAGTGCAAGGCAAACGCCCTCCCCGCTGTACTATCGCTCCGGCCCAGGCTTCTTAATTTTGTTTCCTTCCTGCAGCTTTGCTCATGGCCTGCTCCTGATCCTGTGCTCGGGGGGTCTCAAACCCACGGGCAGAACATGTAGGTGCCCTTGCAGTTCCCTCTCCAGCCCCCGGCGCATAACGTCTAAAGCTCAGGGCATACGGCACGTGGCGTGCATGCATGGAGCCCGCCGGGTTGAATCATCGCGACCAGAGAAGGTGCCCTGAGCACGGAGGCGAGAAGGACCCCTGAGCACTGCCCAGGGCGACCCAACCACCGCAAACAAATCAAGACCCAACAAATCTCCTTCTTGGGGCTGAAGCCATAGTACAGCGGGGAGGGCAGTTGCCCTGCACACGGCCAACCTGGGTTCGATCCCCGGCATCCCGTGTGGTCCCCCGAGCGTCGCCAGGAGTAATATCCCTGAGTGCGAAAGCTAGGAGTAACGCCTGAGCATCACCAGGTGTGGCCCCCAAACCAACCAGCCCGAAGATCCCTTTATTTAGGGGGAAACCTACCAGATGGGCTAGAGACGCAGCTGCCCCCTCGGCCCGTGGCCCACAGGGCTATCAGGGGGAGGAAGGAGGGGAGAGGATGGGAGAGAGGGAGTCCCCTGGGGCTCTCGAGGCCTGGCACCCGATCCCAGTGCTCCCTGCCGACTGCCCACCCCCAAAACACTGCTGCTGGGGACCAGGGTGTGTGACGGTTGTGACGGCAGTGGCAATGCCAGTGGGGAGGATAAAAAGCGAACCTGGGGGCCGGAGCAATGGCACAGCAGGCAGGGCGTTTGCCTTGCATGCAGCCAGCCCTGGTTCAATCCCGGGCGTCCCAGAGGGTCCCCGAGCCCACCAGGAGTGATCCCCAAGCGCAGAGCCAGGAATAAGCCCCTGAGCACCACCAGGTGTGGCCCAAAAGCCAAAAATAAACCCCCCCAAAAAAAACAAAAACAAAAAAAACCTCCAACACTGGGCAGGGCTGTGGAAATTGTCTACCACACAGGCAGGGGAAGGTTTGGAATAGGGGTGGGGGGGGATACCAGGGATTTTGGTGGTGGAAAATGTGCACTGGTGAAGGATGGGTGGCAGATCAGTGTGACAGAAACTCAAGCACGAAGGCTTTGTGACTTTATCTCACAGTGAGTCAATAAAAAAGAAAAAAAAAGGATGCGGAGGAGGGATTATGCAGACTCACAGTGAAGCACAATTTCTTAAAAATCTGTTATAAGAATTTTTTAAAAACCTAAAACTAGGGGGGCTGGAGCAATAGCACAGCGGGGAGGGTGTTTGCCTTGCACGCAGCCAACCCGGGTTCGATTCCCAGCATCCCATAGGGTCCCCCGAGCACCGCCAGGAGTAATTCCTGAGTGCATGAGCCAGGAGTAACCCCTGTGCATCGCTGGGTGTGACCCAAAAAAGCAAAAAAAGAAAAAAAAAAAAAAAGCCCTAAAACTAGAGGCTGTAGAAAACAGCTCGAAGGGAGCAGTGCAGGAAGCTGAGAGGATCTTTGTTTCATGGTTGGTTTTGTTTTGGGACCACACCTGGCAGTGCTCAGGGCCGACTCCTGGCTCTACACTTAGTGCTCACTCCTGATGAGCCTTGGGGGGAACCATATGTGGCCCCGAGGACCAGCCAGGGGCCAGCACGTGCAAGCAAGTGTCCCACCCCCTGCACCACCCCTCGAGCCCGAGGGAGCTCGGGTTTGAGGCCCTGCACTCACGGTCCCCTGGGCATCGCCGGGCATGTCCTCAGTCCCACAAATAAAACCCCAACCGGAAACTGGGCTGTGTCATTCTCAACTCTAGAGGAAACTCTGGCAACAGAACGGAGTTTCTGGACACGCAGAAACCAAAAGTGATTTCAGAACCAACTGTGTGATGAACCCGGTGGGGTCAGCAGCATCTGTGGCCCCATGTCACAGTAGTGTTTCAGGCAAAAAGCGGGCATCGCCTGGGAAAATGTTCACAAAGTCCTAAACCAAAACGATCCTAGAGGGGCTGGAGTGATAGCATAGCGGGGAGGGCGTTTGCCTTGCATGCGGCCGACCCGGGTTCAAATCCCAGCATCCCATATGGTCTCCTGAGCACCGCCAGGGGTAATTCCTGAGTTCAGAGTCAGGAATCACCCCTGTGCATTGCTGGGTATGACCCAAAAACCAAAACAAAACAAAAAAAACGATCCTAGAAGGGAGAGAAAAATCTACCCATCCCCCGTCTCCACCCCGAGAGGAGGGTTCTCGGGAAGACTCAGTGTGGTGACCCCCACGGAACAGCTCTGGGTGGCGAGGGAGCACTGCCTTGGAGTTAGCGGGTGTAGTTCCCGGCAAATGAATCGAACACGATCCAGGGACGGGCAGGAGCACCCGCCCCTCGGCCTGGCGAGGGGCGAGGTCAGTCCCGGGCCCCGCCCGCCGTGACCCCCAGATCTGCCAGTGAGGCCCCCCCAGCCCCCGCCCTCCACAGGCACAAACAGCGGCGACAAAGGACCCGAGGAGAGGGACGTGCCGACAGACTGGCAATGGGACCGCGTGAACTCCAGCCCGAGGAAACATCTGGAAGGCACATCTGCTGGCAGAGCACGAGCGGCTGATGCAGGCTGCCTGGGGGAGGGGCGGGTGCTCGGCAGCCCCCCCACCCCCCAGAGACCCAGCCGCAGAGTGTGGAGAACTCAACATCCTTTTCAAAGACAGGCCCCTCACCCCCCAGCACCGAGGGGTGGGGGGGAGAGTAACAATGAAGTGCTTTTCGGTCCCACCCAGCGATGCTCTGGGGTTACTCCCGGCTCTGCACTCGGGATTTAGTCCTGGCAGTGCTCGGGGGACACTATGGGATGCCGGGGATCGAACCCAGGTCGGCCGCATGCAAGGCAAACGCCCTCCCCGCTGTGCTATTGCTGCGGCCCAAAAGTAACACTGAAATGAAGGTTCTGGGCTCAGGGGAAAAGCTCAAACACCAGGAGCATCTACGGCAAGCGGCAGCGCTAACTGCCCAGGCCCCCAAGTAAAGGCTTAATATCACTGAGGGGGCCCGAGAGATGGAGCAGGGTAAGTTAAGGCACCTGCTTTGCAGGATTGATCTCCGGCACCACTTATGATCCCAAGCACATCCAGGAGTGATCCCTGAGCACCGAGTCAGGAGTGATCTTGAGCACTGAGTCAGGAGTGATCCCTGAGCACTGGGTCAGGAGTGATCCTGAGCACTGAGTCGGGTGACCCTGAGCACTGGGTCAGGAGTGAGCCCTGAGCACTGGGTCAGGAGTGATCCTGAGCACGGTCCATTTGCCGTCTAAGGCCCTACACTGAAGCAAGCCTCACGCTCACCGGGAGAGGCCACACCTGCCGAAATCACCAGAAATGACAAGTTTCCTGTTGTCCCTGGGTCCAGGGACTCTGAGAGCAAGGGGGTGGGGCAGGAAGCAGGCTGTGGGGTATGAGGGGGCCGTGAGCTGAGCCCACATTCCCTGAGTCCTGAGGCCTCCCCCTGCCCCGCCCCCTCCCCCCCTCCCGTCCTGGTCTCTTCCCAGGAGCATCGGCCAAGGCCCTGAGGCCCGTCTGTGAGCAGGGAGTGACCAGGGCCCTGGCCAGCACCGAGATGAGCGTGGGGCAGGCGGGGGGACAAGCAGTGGTCAGGGGCGCGAGGCCTCTTGCCGTGAGACCCGGCCAGCTGGGCTGGGGGTCCAGAGCTTGGCCCCAGCGAGGCAGTGCCTGGGGTGGGGTTTGGGGCCCACAGCCCTGGGGATCCCGCCCGGAGACCTCCACGCCAGGCAGCTGTCCAGCGCCCTCCAAGGCCCTCCCACGCCCCCGTCCCCGCAGGCCGAGGTCCCGGGTCACTAAGCTGGAGAGTCGAACTCAGCCGAAGGCAAGAACCAGGACAGGGATTTCTCAACAGGGATTTCTCGTCTGACGGGTTCTTCCTCCCCCCACACCAGACAACAGGGTGTGGCACCTTTAGGACAATACTGCAGGGAATGTGGCTGGACAGAGGGAGAGAGAGAGGAGGAGAGAAAGAGAGAGGGAGAGGGGAGGGAGAGAGGGGAGAGTAGAAAAGAAAAGAGAGGGGCTGGAGTGATAGCACAGCAGGTAGGGCGTTTGCCTTGCACGCGGCCAACCCGGGTTTGATTCCCAGCATCCCATATGGTCCCCTGAGCACGGCCAGGGGTAATTCCTGAGTGCAGAGCCAGGTGTGACCCAAAAAGCAAAAAAGAAAGAAAAGAGAGGGAGGAGAAGAGAGGAGAGAGGGAGAGAGGAGAAGGGAGAGAGGGAGGCCCCGCCCACCCCCTCTGTGTGCCCCCAGGTGGGCTGGGGCGAGGCCTGGGAACCCACAGGGATCGGGGAGGCCACACGCCCACCTTCCGGGCAGGGAGCGGGTCCCGCCGACCCCCTTCTGGGAGGGCTCAACCGGCAGGCCCGTGCCCAGCGCTGGTCTGGCGCCAGAGAACTCGCCGGCTGGCATCGCGCCAGCCCTGTCCTCACAAGGAGCCTTTCTCTCCCCGCCCGCCCCCAGCCCGCCACGTGACCGCTGGGCACCCGGGGTCAGCCGAGAACACGGACCACTGGGCCATTGTTCCGGAGCCACGCAGAGGAGCAGCTCACAGGTAGGTGGGGAGGGCGTCGGCCTTGCGCACTGCCGGCCCACGATCGACCCCTGGCACCCACAGGAGTGACCCCTGGGTGCAGACACCCTCTGACCCGCCAGATCCAGGGACGATGACTGACCTCTTTCAGGGCTTGGGGTTTGTGGGGTTTTGGGTTTGGGTTTGTTTTTTTTTTTTTTTTTTTGCTTTCTGGGTCATGACACCCATCGATGCTCAGGGGTCACTCCTGGCTCTGCACTCAGCAACCACTCCAGGCAGTGCTCGGGGACCCACCGGGATGCCGGGGATCGAACCCAGGATGGCGCGAGCAAGGCTAATGCCCTCCCCACTGTGCTATCACCCCGGCCCGGCCTTCGGATTCTGGACTTGGCCGTGCTTGAGAGGTCGCCCAGGAAGGAGCGGACCCCAGAGCCACGCGCTCCAGTCCTCCGAGCCCCCTCCCCAACCCCCCACATACATGTCACATACAGCAGCACACGCACATGCCATCAGACATACTGAGACACGACCATGCACTCACAAACTACATGTTTACATCCCACAATTACGCTGCTACATACTATGTATGATGGTCGTTAGGAGTCAGGCTATTACATCAGAGAAACATTTAGTTACAAAATGACTGAGCTGTGCGCCAGGCCAAGTGTTATGGACATTAAACGGCTCTAGCAAGAAACTTCCTGTCACAAGCAAGAGAAATCAAGTATCACCAGGCCCCAACAGAAAGGCCCCTAAAAGGAACCGCGCTCCTTTCCGGGGGGGGGGGGGCAGCCTGTGCCAGGCTGGGCACCAGGCCCATGAGTCCATGTTCCCCAAGAAAGCAAAAGGCACCGCTGGAGGGCTCACAGGGCCTCAGGGGAGGGTCGCCCAGCCCGGGGCCGGAGCCATAGGACAGCGGGGAGGGTGCTCACTGAGTACGCGGCCGACCCCGGTTCTGTCCCCAGCATTCATAGGATCTGAGCACTGAGCCAGGAGTCAGCGCCGGGCCCTGGTGGGCGTGGCCAAAACAAAAATGTCTCCCAGCCTTTTTTCCCTTCGCCTAAGTGAAAGCACAGCCCCTGCCTGTCATCCTGTGCAGCGTTGAGGACACTCTGTGTCCACTACCAAAGTGGCCATCAGCGCAGGCCAGCCCTCGAGGGACCCCCATGTCTTCATCTGGGAGAAGATGTAAAGAACTGCGGGCTGGAGACCCGGGCAGGCCACAGCACCGCCTGGCCCCCGACCCCGCCTGGCCCCCCGACCCCACCTGGCCCCCGGACCCCGCCAGGCGTGATCCCAGAGCGCAGAGAGAGCAGGACCTGAGCAACACCGGGTGTGGCCCCAAAACAAACAAAAGAACTTCCGGTTCCAACAGTCCACAGCGCAGAGGGGCCAGACCACGCCCACCGCCTCTCCCCGCCCGGCGCAGGGGCCGCACACGAGACCCCCTTCTCCGGCCCTGGGGGGCTCCCTCCCCTGAGCCTCCCCTCAGCCGTCAGCCCGCTTGCACCCACCAGGACTGGGCAGGCAGGAACCTCGGAAATGGGACATGACGGGCCCAAGGCAGCCGGGGGCAGGGGTGGGCGGGGGGGCTGCGGCTGGAGACACCACCCTGGGGTCCCGGGCCCATCCAGGAGGGCTGCGAGGGGAGGAGCACGCCCCCCCCCCCCACACACACACACACGACAAGCTGAGACCACCCGCACTCCGGGCCCTGCAGCCCAGAGCCCCAAGGCTGCGACAAGCGCTCCAGACCCAGCCGGGCACTGCTGCGTCCCTCAGGTGGTCCTGCCCGCCCACGTCCCCCTCCGCTCTGCCCCGCCTACGCGATGCACCAGCCGCGGGTGCGAGATGCTCGGTCACCTGCAAGAAGACCCCCACAGCAGCGTGTCCGCAGCCTCGGCCACCTGCTGCTGACCGTTGCCTGTCCATTAAACACCGGACTGGCTGCATCTGTTAGGGGGTCACACGGAGCAGTGCTCAGGGCTCTGTACTCAGGGATCCCTCCTGGCAGTGCTCGGGGGACCCTCTGGGGTGTCAGGGATCAGACAGACCAGGCTCCCCACTCGGCGTCCTCTACTCTCTCTCTCCAGCATATCCGATTTTTTTTTCTTTTTTAGCAAAGACAACTCATACACACAAAGCCTTGGCCAGAACACTGGCCTAGTGGGGCTTCCTTGTGGGGAGGGGGCACTTCCCAACGGCTCAGGGGTCCCAGGAGTCACTCCAGGCAATACTTAGCCCAGCAGTGTGTCCTGATAGTTCAGTGCTCAGCCAGCAATGCAGGGGGCAGGTAGGGAGGGCCATGAGGTACCGAGGATCAAAATCCGGGCTGCTCCTGTAAGCTCGCTCCCCGGGCACTGGGTCTGAGTTTCAAATAAAAACGAGGGGCTGGAGCAATAGCACAGCAGGTAGGGCGTTGGCCTTACACGCGGCTGACCAGGGTTTGATTCTCAGCATCCCATAGGGTCCCCTGAGCACTGCCAGGAGTAATTCCTGAGTGCAGAGCCAGGAGGAACCCCTGTGCGTCGCCAGGGGTGACCCAAAAAGCAAAAAAAAAAAAAAAAAAAAGATAAAATAAAAATAAAATAAAAGGCTGGAGTGAGAACACAACGGGGAGGGCATTGGCCTTGCACGCTGCAGACCCAGATTCGATTCCCACCTCCCGTACAGTCCCCCGAGCACTGTCGGGAGTGATCCCTCAGTGCAGAGCCAGGAGTAACCCCTGAGCATCTCCAGATTCGGCCTCAAAACAAACAAACAAAAAGTAAAAAAAATGAAAACCAGGATCCAGAGCAATAGTGCAATGGGCAGGGGACTCGCCTTGCACGCAGCCGACCCGGGTTGATCCCCGGCACCCCATAGGGTCCCCCAAGCACTGTCGGGAGTGATCCCTGAGGGCAGAGCCAGGAGTGATCCCTGAGCATCGCCGGCTGTGACCCCAAACCCAAAAATAAATCAAGTGAAAGCAAAGTGATTGCCCAGGCTCTACCAACCCCCCCACCTGCCACTCCCGTCCCCATCAAGCCCCTCGTGGACGGGCAGAGACGAGGCAGTCGAGGCACTGGCTGTCTCTTCTGCCTGCGAGCAGTTCCCCTCTCCCGCGCCCACCCCTCAATTCCTGAGCTCCCCCCGAGCCCCGCCTGGTCCCGAGAAGCCCTTCAGACAGCAGAGCCGGGGCCGAGAGACGGCACGGGGGAGGGACACGGCCTGTCTGAGGCCGACCCTCGCGGTGACCCCAGCCACCACATAGTCCCCCGCAACACAGGTTGGACAGCTAGAGGTCCTCGCGCCGAGGAGACGGTGCAGAGCAGACGGTGGCCCCCCTCCCCCAGTGCCGGGACGGGCAGAGCCGCGGGCTGGGTGTCGGGCAGGGGCTCCCTGGGGTGGCACGTACCAGTCCCACGTTTGCCGGGGTCACCCTCCTTTGTGCCGTGGCTGAGGGGGGGGTCACACTAATCGAGCTCCGTTAGCTGCCACTCAGGCACCCACCCGGACGCAGCGCTGTGCGGGGAGCTGAGACGCCAGGTGGCAGCTGTGGCTGACCGGGTTCGAATCCCAGCATCCCATAGGGTCCCCACAGCACCACCAGGGGTGATTCCTGAGTGCAGAGCCAGGAATAACCCCTGAGCATCACCAGGTGTGACCCAAAAGGAAAGAAAAAAAAAAAGGCCTCAGCCCCTGGACTGCCTCGCCCACACACACGTGGTAACTCCAGAGGGCGGCTCCAGGCCACCCAAGGGGCCACACGGTGCTGGGAACCGAACCCGGGGCCCGCCATGCCACCCGGTGCCCAGCGCTTGGAACCCCCTGCCTGGCCCCATGAACTCAAATCATTTCATTCTTTTTTTTTTTTTTTTGCTTTTTGAGTCTGACCCAGCGATGCACAGGAGTTACCCCTGGCTTTGCACTCAGGAATTACTCCTGGCGGTGCTTGGGGGACCCTATGGGATGCTGAGGATCGAATCCGGGTCAGCTGCGTGCAAGGCAAATGCCCTCCCCGCTGTGCTATCACTCCAGCCCCTGAACTCGAATCATTTCAAATCTGAACTGAAAATGCCACAGGAAGGCAGTTCCTCGGCCGATGGCTGGACAGTCCTGGGTCTCCCCGGGGCTGACCACGTCTCTGCCAGGGCCCTCCTCACCGCCGGCCAATAGCCTGGGCGCAGGGGGGCAGGGGCAGAGGGCAGGCTGAGAGTCCCAAGGGGGCAGAGCCTGGGGCGAGCTGGCCGGTAGGTGCGGGCGGGCCTGGCCTGAGAGATAGGAGCCAGGCAAGGCACGGCAGGCGGGACCAAGGGCACTGATAAACAGCCCCTCGGACCCTCCTGGCGGGAAAGGGGATGAAAGCACGGAGCCAGTCTGGAATGTTCCCGGCCACATTATCATCAACAGTCCCAAACTGGAAGGGATCCCAGGGCCCGGCTCGCTGAGCGGATAAACAAACGCGGCAGAGCCCTGGACAGAAAACTCAGAGCCAGGAGAGGGAACCTCTAAACACTCCCACAGAGTGGGCGCATGCAGGCGGCACAGGCCTACAGACAGAAGGCGGGCAGCTACGGGGAGGGGGGGGCCCAGAGCAACAGCACAGCGGGGAGGGCATTTGCCTTGCACACGGCCGACCCGGGTTCAATTCCCAGCATCCCAAATGCGCCTCCGAGCACCGCCAGGAGTGATTCCTGAGTGCAGAGCCAGGAGTAACCCCTGTGCATCGCTGGGTGTGACCCAAAAAGCAAAACAAAACAAAACAAAAACAAAAACAGTCTGGAAACGTTACTTCAATGTCGGGCTGCACAGTCTCTGAATGCACCTGAAGAAACCAAGGCTGTTTCTCTTGCAGGCAGCCGGGCTCAGCCTCCCGCTACGCCCAGACAATCCTGGCCCCGCTGCTGGCAATCCCTGAGGGGCCGCCCACCGGAAGCCTGTGGTGGTTTGGTCTGGGGGCAGGGTGGTTGGGGTTTTGTTATTGGTTTATGGGTTTTTTGGTTTTGGTTTGGTTTGGGGGTTTTGGGCCACATGGAGGTGCTCGGGGCTTCCTCCCGGCCCTGCACTCAGGCATCCCGCCTGGCAGTGCTCAGGGGACCATACGGGGTGCTCGGGACTGAACCGGGGCTGACCACATGCAAGGTGAAGATGGTGACCCGGGGCTCTCCTGCAGCAGGGATGGCTTTCCTCAGATCATCCGGCTTTCGGGAGCCGGAGAGAGTTTGGGGTGAAGGCGCATGCCCTGCAAGCAGCTGGCCCGGATTATTCGACCCCCGGCTCCACAGGGGCTTCTAAACACGGAGCGGGGAGGAGCCCCGAGGCCCCGAACGCTGCTGGCACGGTCTGGGGGTTCTCTGGGCAGCCCAGAACACGTGTGGCACCGCATCCTCGGGCCTCGCCCTCAACTGCCAACCTGGTTTGGTGGAGCGTCTCCAGCAGGGGCCCTGGGACTCCTGAGCACGGCTTAGGCACCCCCCATCCCACCCCCGGGAGAAAAGGAAAGACCCCCACTGCCCCTGTGGGGTGAGGATATTCCCCAGGGGGAGTCCCTGCGGCTTGACCAGACACCCGGCGAGGCACAGGGGTTACTCCTGGCTCTGTACTCAGGAATTACTCCTGGCGGTGCTCGGGGGACCCATTGGGATGCTGGGAATCGAACCCAGGTCGGCCTTGTGCAAGGCAAACGCCCTCCCCGCTGTGCTATCGCTCCATCCCCTCACTTCTCTTTCACAGGTTTCAATGGAGAGATAAACCAGAGAAGGGGCCGGAGAGACAGTCGACTGCGGAAGCGCTTACCATGCCCACACCCACTCCGGGTTCGATCCCTGGCACCAAAGAGGTTTCCCTCCCCTTCCCGCCCCCAGCCAGGCCAGGAGTGATTCCTGAGCACTGAGCCAGGATTAAGCAAACCTTGAGCACTGCAGTGCGGGTATGACCCAGCACATCCCCCCCCCCCCGCCCCGAAGCCACCACAAAATTCCTATAGCTTATGGAGCTGGAGCGATAGCACAGCAGGTAGGGCATTTGCCTTGCACGCGGCTGACCTGGGTTCGATTCCCAGCATCCCAAAGGATCCCCTGAGCACTGCCAGGAGTAATTCCTGAGTGCATGAGCCAGGAGTAACCCCTGTGCATCACCAGGTGTGACCCCCCCCCAAAAAAAACCTCCTCTAGTTTAGAGCCACCAGGTGGAATTTGATGCTGGTGGCTTGGGTTTGGGGCCACACCCAGCAGTGCTCGGGGATCCTTCCTGGCAGTTTGGGGCAGGGGGAGGCGCAGGCTGAGGACTGAACCGGCGTCAGCAGCAGGCAAGGCAAAGGCTTCAAGCCCTGTGCTCGTTCTCCAGGGACCAGGCCCTCTGCAGTCTCAAGAGGCGGGGAAACCAACATCACTCAACTCCCAAACCCACGGCCGTCCCAAGGCCAGAAACAGAATTCTCCAGCTGCCAGCCCGGTCCCCTTCATCACCTCCCCCCCCCAACCTGGCATCTCAAGGCAGCCCGCTGAGCACTCCTTCTGGGGGGGGGGGGGAAACCGAGAGCCTCCGCCACACGCCTGCTCCCCCGGACGCAGCCCAGGTTCAAGAACACACACGTACGCCCCAGGGCCTCCAAGTACACAACCCGGATGTGAACGCGCGTCACTCTTTGCGAACACACAATTCCAAAAGTGGCAAGTTCCAAAGACAGACAGCAACAGCCCCTCCATCCCAACACCAAATAGAAATCCATTCTTTTTGTTGTTTAAAAAAAAAAAAAAAACAGGGCTCCCTCTGGGCCCCAGATGAGGGGTGCCTGTTTCTCTATCCCGGAAATCAACCCTTCTAAATAATCATCTGCAATTTTTTTTTTCTCCCAGGAGCCGAACCAGAAGCTGAGAGCTTCTGCACATGAAAACTTAGGCAAAGTGAAGTGGATACCCCGCCCCCTGCACACTGCCCTCAGCAGGAAGGGACCTCTCAAGTTCCCCCAGGGGAGACCCCCACCCCCACCCCTGCCTGTCCGGGTGCCTGTGGGGGGGACGGGTAGGGGGGGCCTCGGCATGAATTAGGAGCCAGCGAGCGTCTGGCTGGTGGTCATTAACAGTGGCCAAGGCTGAGGTTCCAGGCTGTCCGGGCTCACCCTGGGGCAGTGACTCCGGGTCCAGTCCCCATCCCGCAGGGGTGCGGAGCTGCGTCCTCCTCTGGCTGCCTGGGCCCCGTGGCCGTGGCCGGGGACGGGGACAAAGACCCCACAAGATGGCAGCTGGCGCCTCTCCTGCTCCCTTTGATAAAGCCTCCACCTGGCAAAGCCACCCGCGGGGTGAGCCGGCAGCGCCGGCCGGGACAGGCCTCTAGGGGGAGGGACGCAGGGTGCGGTGGGGGAGGGACAGGGCGGGGACAGGCCGAGAGGGAGCGACAGGGCGGGGACAAACACGACAACAGGGCGGGCTGGGCCACAACCCTGGGGAAAAGCACATTCCCGGTCCCCCAATTGCAGCGGGCCCGGCTCGCCCCCACCCTCGGCTTCCCTAAGTGTCGCCAGGGACGGTCCCCCGCCGCACGCCCCCACCCCAACTGGTCACCGCCCTCTCCCAGTAGGCGAACGTCCAGGCGCCCCCACCCTCCGGCGACCGTGGGGCCCGGCGGCGGGGGGGAGGGGGAAAAAACGGGGACACAGCAGGTGGTCACCGCGGGGGATCGCCCGGCGGCTCCACCCTCTCGGGTCGCGGGGGGTCACGGATCCACCCGCGAGGGCCCCCTCCCCGCCCAGCCTCCCGCGGCCCACGCGGGCCCGCGCGCCCCGGGCTGGGCAGAAACGGCCTCCGAGGGGCAGCGCGCAGGGGCCGCGGGGCGGGGGCTCGGCAGACAGTGCCCGGCCAGGCGCGGCCCCTGGGGAGCTGGGGGAAGCCGGGGGGAACGCGCGGGTGCCCGGGGGAGACGGGGAGGGAACCCCGGGGAGGTGGGGGTCCCGGGGGAGATGGGAGAGGGTGTCCGGGAGAGGCGGGGGTGTCGCGGGGGGGGTGTCCCGGTGCGGTGAGGGGCCCGGGGAAGGCGGGGGGAGCCCGGGGGAGCCGGGAGAGGGGTCCGGGGGGAGCCGGGGGAGCAGGGAGAGGGACCCCGGGGGAGGTGGGGGCGCCCAGGGGAGGTGGGGGCGCCCGGGGGAGGCGCGGGAGAGCCGGCCCGCGGCCCAGGCCCGTGCCCCAGCCGGCCGCAGGGAACCGCGCGCGGGGCCGCGCCCGGCGCCGCCGACCTGCCAGGCCCGGCCCGGCGTCCCGAGCGGCCGGGGGCGTCCCGGGGCTCACCCTGCGCGCGGCCTGCTGTCCATCCGCTTCTTGGGGCGCACCGGCTGCAGCGGGATGTTGTCCGTCATGTCGCCCGCGCCGCCCGCCTTGGCCGCCGCGCCCCCCGCGCCGCCCGCGCCGGCCTCCGCGCCGCCCCGCGGGAGGAGGCGGCGGCACCGGGCCGGCCGGGTCCGCAGCGACGGGGCGAGCTCGCGAGCGCCGGGCCACGCGCGGAGCCGCCCGCGCGGCCCGACCGACGGACACGGCCGCACCATGGGCCCCGCTCGGCGCCGCCGCCGCCGCAGTGTCCCCGCCCCCGGCCCGCGCCGCGCGCCCCCCACGCGCGCCCCCGGCCACGCGCCCCCCCGCCCCGCCGTGCGCGCGCCCGGACGCCGCCCCCGGCCCCCGCGCGCGCGCGCGCTCCCCGCCCCCGGGAGAGGCCCCCGGGCAGGCAGCGCCCCCCACCCCGCTCAGACCTCCCCCCACTTGCACGCCCCCCGCGCCGGGCCTCACACCAAGGGGACCCGGGGCCACCCAGAGCCCGGCTGGGCCTCCCAGACCCCCCTCGACCCTCTCGCCCCCCTTTATCGCGCGCGCGCGCGTGCACACACACACGCACACGACCCCTTCACACAGACCCACTCTCCCGGCCCACCCCCGCCCTCGGCCTTTGCTGCGGTGGGAAGGAAACGAACAGAGGCGGGGAGGAAAGGAAGGTTGAAAATCCATCCATAAGGGTCCGAGACACGGGACAGCGGGTGGGCACTTGCCTGGCACTCGGTGGGCCCGGCTTCCATCCCATCCCCGGCACTGCGGATGGCTCCCCCAGCTCCGATCCGTGAGCACAAAGCCAGGAGTAAGCCCTGAGCAGTGCTGTGACCCAAAAACAGAAAGAAAAGGGAGGGGCAGATAGGGGGGGTAAGAGAGGGAGGGAGGGAGGGAGGAAAGGAGGGGGAGAGAGAGAGAGGGAGGGAGGGAGGGAGTGAGGGAGGGAGACAGAGAGAGAGACAGAAACAGAGAGAGAATCCATTTCCTGGGCCCAAGGGAGAGCTCAAAGGGCTGAGCTCATGGCATGTCGAAGGCCTGGGTTCCATCCCTGGCAGCTCTGCCGAGCACTAAATTGGGAGTACCCCTGTCCATTTGTAATTAAGCAATCCCCACACCTGACTCCTGGTGCCCCCCCCAAACTCCTAAGTCAAAGGACCTTCTCACTGTGTCACTTCCTCTGTAGTTTGGGGCCCCTTTCACTGGATTGCCCTGAGGGAGGGGTCCCCACCACGCCTCCAGCGGGACCCAGAAGCTCCACTCCTCTCCTGTCCCGTGAAGCCGCTTGGGGCAGCATGCCCGCAGTGTTTGCTGCTGCCTGGAACCTGTGCCCGGCGCTCAGCATCCCGGGCCCACCTATCTGCCCACCTCCCCTGCCTCCTGCCCACGGCAGGTTCAGTAATACAGGAGCCAGATGCCCGGCTCACCCCGAGCCTAATTATGGCATCAGAGCAGGCCCCTCCCTCCACCACCTTCAACCTGGCATTTCCCCTCAGGCCCCGCCCCTCGTGCCAGGCCCCAACATTACCTCACCCCAGCCCCCTGCCGGCCCCAGACACAAGGCTGTGTTCACAAACAAGTTACTGTTCTCCAAGGCTGGAGCGTGAGTACAGTGGGGAGGGCGTGAGTACAGTGGGGAGGGCGTTTGCCTTGCACTCGGCCGACCTGGGTTTGATTCCCAGCATCCCATAGGGTCCCCCGAGCACCGCCAGGGGTAATTCCTGAGTGCATGAGCCAGGAGTAACCCCTGAGCATCACTGGGTGTGACCCAAAACACACACACACACAAAAAAGTTACTGTTCTCGGAAGCTGGATCGATTGTACAGTGGGGAGGGCGTTTGCCTTGCACGCAGCCAACCCGGGTTCAATCCCCAGCATCCCATAGGATCCCCTGAGCACCGCCAGGAGTAATTCCTGAGTGCAGAGCCAGGAGTAACCCCTGTGCATTGCCGGGTGCGACCCAAAAAGCAAAATAGTGTTCTCTCAAACACCTCCAACATGGATGGAGTCGTGTGTGTGTCTCTGTGTTTTGTGGGGGGTCCCACACCTGGGGGTGCTCAGGGCTCACTCACTCCTGGCTCTACACTCAGGGATCACTCCTGGGGGGCTTGGGGGGACCCTCTGGGGTGCCAGGGACTGGATCTGGGTTGGCCACGTGCGAGGCAAACGTCCGGCGATGCTTCCCTCTACACCATCGCTCCCATCCCCGATGGCTTTTGTTTGTTTGTTTGTTTGTTTTGCTTTTTGGGTCACACCTGGCGATGCACAGGGGTTAGTCCTGGCTCTGCACTCAGGAATTACCCCTGGCCGTGCTCAGGGGACCATGTGGGATGCTGGGATTTGAACCCGGGTCGGCCACGTGCAAGGCAAACGCCCTCCCCGCTGTGCTATCTCTCCAGCCCTCCCCGATGTTTTTTGAACAAGTGCAGCCCCCAGCACCTGCCAGTCACTGGGCAGAGAGGAAATAGACCCGGGCGGGCTCAGAGGATGCCAGGCCATTGGCAAGGAAGGAGGATTCAGCGGAAACAGCTGCCACTGCAGGGACAGGAAAGAGAGTCAGTTGGAGGCTGGAGTGATAGCACAGCAGGTAGGGCGTTTGCCTTGCACGCGGCCGACGCCCCAGCATCCCATAGGGTTCCCCGAGCACCTCTAGAAGTAATTCCTGAGTGCAGAGCCAGGAGTCACCCTTGAGCATCGCTGGGTGTGACCCCAAAAGCCAAAAAGAAAAAAAAAAAAGAGGGTCTGTGACCAGCTGAGTCCGCACTAGGGTATCCTCCAAGGGCCCCTCATCCGGATTCTTGCCCCTTCAGGGTTACTCTGGTCCAAACAGGACCCCCTTGCCCCCACATTAAGTGGTACCCTAAGCTGCAAAACTGAATCCTCATCGGGGCTGGAGCAATAGCACAGCGGGTAGGGCGTTTTGCCTTGGACGCGGTCAACCCGGGTTCAATTCCCAGCATCCAGCATCCCATATGTTCCCCTGAGCACCGCCAGGGGTGATTCCTGAGTGCGGAGCCAGGAGTAACCCCTGTGCATCGCCAGGTGTGACCCAAAAAGCAAAAAAAAAAAAAAAAAAAAAAAAAGAATGCAACAAGCCCAGAGACTTGTCAATTCGAGAAGATTCTTGAGTGGGATCTGGGGACAGGGGATGCTCAGGGGTTATTCCTGATTCTGTGCCGAGTGACCCCTGGTGGTGCTCACGGGAACTTCCGTGGTGCCGGGAATCCAACCATGGGAGCTGCCTTCGCCCTACACCATTTCTGCAACCCTGAGGCCTGTTTTCACCTACCCGGACCACGCAAACGTTTCTGGGGCAGAAAGTGGTTGCAAAAGGAAAAGGGTTCAGCAGCTCTGCTCTCGGCTGCGTGGTCAGGGTGGGGGTCTGTGGGCCGTGGGCCTGTCAGGATATTTCAGGTGTTCTGGGTCTGTCCTCTCGGCAGAGGCACTTCCAGAAAGTCAGCCGGACCGAACCCAGGTTTCACGCAGGCACAGAAAGTGCTGGAGCACTGCAAATTCCAGCCCCTTCAGACGATTTTTAAAAATTATTATTATTTTTTGCTTTTTGCTTTTTTAGGTCATACCCAGCAATGCTCAAGAGTTCCTCCTGGCTCTGCACTCAGGAATTACTCCTGGTGGTGCTCGGGGGGGAATCATATGGGATGCCGGATACTAGGGATCGAACCCAGGTCAGCCGTGTGCTAGGCAAAAGCTCTCCCTGCTGTATTAACGCTGCAGCCCCTCAAATTACTTTTCAAACCACCAGTAAGGCTGTTTCTGTAACAAATCTCCTCCTTCCGCCCCTCTGCCACTATTTGCTTTTTTTTTTGGGGGGGGGGGATCACACACTGCCATACACAGGGGTTACTCCTGGCTCATGCACTCAAGAATTACTCCTGGCAGTGCTCGGGGGACCCTATGGGATGCTGGGAATTGAACCCGGGATCAGCTGCGTGCAAGGCAAACGCCCTCCCCGCTGTGCTATCACTCCAGCCCTACCACTATTGTTTTGGAAAGAAAATTTTAAGACTCCTTCAAGCAACGCTAGCTAGCTAGGATTTAGTCTTCGCCGAGCCGCAGTCGGAGAGTGAGCATGGCAGGTAAGGTGCTGCTCGCTTTGCACACAGCTGATCCGGGCTTTGGTCCCCGGCACCATCTCTGATTCCCCAGAGCACCACCGGGAATGATCCCTGATTGCGGAGCCAGGGGTAAGCCCTAAGCACTGCCCAGCATGGCCCTATCCCACTATACATTTTTTTTTTCTGCTTTATGGGTCACACCCGGCAATGCTCAGGGGTTACTCCTGGCTCTGCACTCAGGACTCACCCTGGCGGTGCGCAGAGGACCCTATGGGATACTAGGAATAGAACCCGGGTCGGCCGCGTGCAAGGCAAACAACCCTCCCCACTGGGCTATTGCTCCAGCCCCTAGGCACATATTTTTAATTGGTACCGATGATACCTCCAGAATTATCCAGAGAGCGTGGGGGAACCTACAGAGAGTTCCTCCTTTATTCACTGATACTCCGGCCACATGGAGTATACAGGATTTAGGGACGGGGGTGAGTTGGGGGTGGGGGACAGAGCCAAGGAGACCAGCGACCTGCTTCCAGATGGACACCATGTCCACAGAGATGGACACTGGCAGCTGCCCACTAGCACCCCTTCCAGGCCAGGCGCCTTTGCTTCTTGGGGGGATTCTGCCCCTCTCCAAGTGGACAGGCCCAGAGGTCACCTGTGTCCAAAGTGCCCACGGCGTTTGAGAGTCCACTCCCGGGGCTGTATGCACAGGGGCTGAGGTGCACTTGCCTTGCAGGGGGCCGTACCAGCACTACATGTGGTTCCCCCCAAACCCTCACTTAGGCCACACTCTGAGCACTGCTAGGAGTGCCCCCTGGAGTGGAGAGCAGTCTCTGAGCCTTCCTGCGTGCAGCCAAACCCAAGAGCAGAAAAGCGAGACCCACACTGCAAACCTGGGCCAGAGAAATAGCAGAGCAGCTCAGGGGGTCTCTTGCCTCACACGTGGCCCAACTGGGGTTCAACCTCAGACCCCAGATACCGTCCCCAAGCTCGGCCAGAAATGAGCACCTCCCCCGCCCCGCCCCCATCAAGGCATATTCCCGTAATGCTTAATAATTTTGTCTGGAAACCAAAACCAGAAATTGCAACCCCACAAACAGCAGAAAATTTCCCCCATGGGGTGACTTTGCACCTTCAAAAGTCAATCTGGACAGGGGCGGGAGCCTCAGTACAGCAGGGAGGGCGCTTGCCTTGCATGGGACTCACCGGTCCCCCACCTAGCCCCCAAGCCCCGCCTAGAGTGACCCGAGAGCAGAGCCAGGGGTAAGCCCGGAGCACTGCTCAGTGTGCCGCCCCCCCCAAAAAAAGTCACTTTGGCTGCAAAATCCCAAAATTAAAAAAAAAAAAAAGGCCAAGATTGGAACAATAGCACAGCGGGGAGGGCGTCTGCCTTGCACTCGGTCGACCTGGGTTCGATTTCCAGCATTCCATAGGGTTCCCTGAGCACTGCCAGGAGTAATTCCTGAGTGCAGAGCCAGGAGTAACCCCTGTGCATCACCGGGTGTGACAGCCCCCCCCCCAAAAAAAAATGCCAGTAAGAGAACAAAGTTAGGAACGGACGTGAAGCAAGCAGAGGCGCTTCCTCTCGGGGGGTCCCAGGGATGCCCACCACAGGACACAAGCCCCGTTGCCCCTGGGGCAAACCGCCCAGCAGAGGCTGCCGCAGGGCGAGCCCGCCCAGGCCCTCAAGGCCCTTTGAGGGGGCTGAGCTGGTTTATTACACGTCACTGAGTTGAGCGAATCAGGACGTTCCCAGATTCCCATAAACGGGGGGACCCTCTGGGTGTGTTTCCGTCACCATACACTAACAGGCTGAGAAAACAGCTCGTGTCCACACAAACACGGGTCTCGCCCATGGTCCCCGGCAGGCGTGACATCTCAGCCGGGCCCCAACCACAGCCAGGTGAGGCCTTAGAAGAGGCTTCAGGCCCAAGGTCCCTCAGCTCTCCCCAAGGCTCTGACATAGAGGCTCGGCCTAACACACACTGGGCTGTTCAGGGCCAGAGACGGCACAGCGGGCGGGACGTACACTCTGCCGGCATGCCGGGTTCGAGCCCCAAGCAGGCGCAAACCCCAAGAAGCATTGGACCAGAAACAGCATCACCGGAAGTGGCCCCCTAACAGAAAGCAGGGTTGCTACCTCACCCGATTAAATGAGGCCACTGGGGCTGGAGCAATAGCAAGGCAGGAAGGGCGTTTGCCTTGCACGCAGCCGACCCAAGTTCGATTCCCAGCATCCTATAGGGTCCCCCGAGCACCACCAGGGGTGATTCCTGAGTGCAGAGGCAGGAGTGACCCCGGAGCATCAAGGGTATAACCCAAAAAGCCAAAAAGAATAAAAGTAACAATAATGAAAAACAAACCCTGGAGTTTGGAGGGGCGGGGCGTGAGGTCTGAGTTCTCCCATAGAATTCCCATGGGAATGGGATCAAAGGCTCACAACTTCCGTTTCCATGAAGGTCAACACAGGGACCAGACAAAAACTCCCAAGGTTGCGTGCTGGTCTTGCCAGTGGCTTTGTTTTTCTTTTTGGGTCACACCTGGTGATGCACAGGAATTACTCCTGGCAGTGCTTGGGGGACCCTATGGGATGCCAGGGATCGAACCCGGATTGGCTGCGTGCAAGGCAAACGCCCCACCCGCTGTGCTATCACTCTGGCCTGCCAGTGGCTTTTTCAAGTCCCTCGTGAACAGCTGAGCACGAGACCCCACACACCAGCAGCACCCCCGTCTCTCCCTGGGGGCTAGGCGTCAGGACTATGGCTTGCCTTGCAATGCTTGTGGGGACCCCCGCCCATGCCGGAAGTACACTCATGTGAGCAGAGCCAGGAGTAGCCCTTGAGCACCACAGGATACAGCCCAAACCCCTCACCACCACCACCACCCCATCATCTGCCAGCAAAGTATGTGTCCTGACCAAGTGAGGGGCAGGGGGCCGCAGAAACACCTCAGGGTTGATGCGCACACAGTGGGAGAGACACACAGGACAGTTGGGGGCAGAAAAAAAAAAAAACATCCAAACTTTATTTTCAACAGACAGACAGCATCAGCAGGTAAAACTACAGGGCTTCTCCGTAGGTCATACATTCACGAGGCCTCACGAGCTCGGCGGGGCGGAAGGCAGAGCCCGCACGCCTGTAACAGCTCCCACTCATGTAAACAGGTGCTCGCGCTGTGTTCGCCGACAATTCCAGAACAAAAGGCACAACTTGGCAATAATAAAATTTTTTTTTTTCTTTTTGGAGGGGGAATCCCTATGATTCAGGTGCAACAACTGAGAGAAACTTGGGGGTGGGGTGGGGTGGGGTCTTTGATCTTCCAGAGAGGAAAAAAAAAAAGAACCGCTCACGTCTGGAGGCTGGGGGCTCGCTCCTTCCTTATTCCACCGGAGAGCGACTTTTCATCGACTGCTTCGGAGGGCAGATACAAAAAGGGTTTAAAAAGCGTCGAGAAACCTTTGCCGACAACCAGTGTGTCGGCTCTGAGGTTTAAGGGTGGGGGGGAACGACCCAGGAACACTTTGGCGGTCACTGGACAGGAAAAGGGGACTAAGCCTAGAAATGTCAAAAATAAATGAGGTAGATAAATTAAAGCTTTCACTCCCAGGCCCTGGCCGGCTTCTCCCTCGTAGCTTCATGCAATTGGGTCAGGGGTGCGACATCTCCCCAATCCACCCTGGGCTTGGGGCTGCACCCAGGAAAAGGATGGGGCTGGGGGCTGGGCACGGACATGTGCCCATCTGTGTGTTCGAGAACAAAAACCCAGTTCTGCCAGTGCCCTGGCGGTTACCTGAGTGAGCGCCCCTGCAGGGGGGGCCCTTTTCCCGGGCATGGGGAGAGGCCGACCCCTCAGGAAGGCACTGGAGGGCCAATTCCCGGGGCTCCCCGGAACTGTAAATAAGCAGCAAATACTCTGGCTCCCCCCAGGGACTGGCACCGGGGGCTTCGTCCTACTCGAGGGTCCCAGGCTAGAGGAAAATGGTTGAATTCTCCAACCTCTCGCTTTTTTTTTTCCATTTTTTTTTTCAAAGTACATTCAAACAGGACAACGAAAAAATGAACAGGTGTTGGGTTGGGAAGGAGGCATGCAAAACGGGTCCCTAAACAGACCCCCCCATGGACCATGTCCCTTACCCGCATCCACTTCCGGGGGCCACAGCCCCTCCCACTACGCTAAGCCCTTCTAATGTTCATCAGGCTTCGGGGGTCCAGCCATCCCAACCCAACTTGACGTCAGCCAGCCTTTGGGACTTGGGGGATGGGGGGAGGGAAGGACAGGACAGGACCAGGTTGTCTGCATCGTCGCCAGTCAGGAAGCTGCTCTGCAAGGCCCACCCCCTGTGAAGACTGGGGGGGCCGGGGAGGAGATGGAGTATGGGATTTTGGTCTTTTCTCCACTTTGTCTCTTTCTCAAAGCAGCGCTGAGAGATTCAGTGATTGCAGGGCTGCTCGCCGCCCCTGCTGTAAACATCCTTTGCACATCAGGAAGAAAAGGAAACTGAAGACGTGGGGGTCCCCCCGCCCCCCCAACAGATGAAAAAGAAAACCAAAAACCAAACCAAACCCAAAACAAAAAGGTCCCGGCTGTCGCGGTCCAAGGCTGCGCTGGTCCCCGGAAGCGAGCGGGGGGCTCTCAGCTGACGGCGATCTTGTTCTCCTCCACGAAGTGGGGGAACGGGTGCGAGGGGGGGCTGTCGGCCGCGCCGGGCTTCTCCACCTCGGCACCGAGGGCCGCCTGCGAGCCCTCGAGCTTGACAAGGGGGCTGCTGTTGACCAGGGAGCTGGCGCCCAGCGACACAGGCAGCGTGGGGATGCCCCCGCCCTGGATGACCGAGATCTCGTTGGTCTTCATGGCCAGGCCGCCGTGGAGCATGGTGGCGTACTGGTTCCACACGGCGGGGTCCACGCTCACGGCTGGGGCCAGCACCTCCTTGGCGAACATCTCGGGGGCCGGGGCCCGCTTCCCGTCGGCCCCCAGCAGTGCCATGGTGTTCTCGATGGCCAGCTTCCGCCCGCGGCGGGCCGAGCTGTTGCTGGCCCCGTGGGTCATGTAGTGGACCTGTTGGGGACAGGGGACGAAGGTGTCCGAATGATGGCTGCGAGCGGCCACGCCCCTGCTGTGTTGGAGTCTTACCCAAATACACTTTTTCTTTTGGGGGGGGGGTGGTGTCTTGGGGGAGCCGTGCTATGCTGGGGACAGGATCCAGGGCACCCAATAGCCTTTCCAAGCTCTTGCCATCAGCCCAGGTCTAGGAAATGTAGGCGGGGACAAGAGCCGGCAGGCTTGGGGGGGAGGGGGAGGCCCAGAGTCCATTTAACACAGATACAGAATGCATTAAATAGATCCTGCTTTGGGGCTGGAGCGATAGCACGGCAGGGTATAGAGCGTTTGCCTTGCACATAGTCCGGGTTCTATTCCCAGCATCCCATAGGGTCCCCCAAGAACTGGCAGGAGTGATTCCTGAGTGCAGAGCCAGGAGTAACCTCTGTGCATCCCCATGTGTTACCCCAAAAGCAAAACAAACAGAAAAAACTAAAAAAAAAAAATTGCATCCTACTTTTGCTCAATAATATAGATTAGATTTTTTTAAATCAACAAGCAAGGGGCTGGAGCAATAGCACAGTGGGTAGGGCATTTGCCTTGCACTTGGTCGACCCGGGCTCGATTCCAAATATCCCATATGGTCCCCTGAGCACCGCCAGGGGTGATTCCTGAGTGCAGAGCCAGGACTAACCCCTGTGCAACGCCAGGTGTGACCCAAAAAGTCAAAAGAAAAAAAAAAAATCAACAAGCAAATCACACACCTCGTGGTATTCAGGGTTTACTCCTGTTTGAGTGCTCGGGAATCACCGAGGTAGTGCTTGGGGGACGACACGGGGTGCCAGAATTGAACCCAGGTCAGTCACATGGGGGCAAGCAACATGCCTCTCCGCCTTGCACGCAGCCAACTGCACTTCTTTCTATGCCTGGCACCCCCATGGTCCCTAAGTGGCCAGGAGTAACCCCTAAGGCAGGAGTAAGTCCTGAGTATAGCCAGGTGTGGCCCCCCCCAAACAAAAAACATTACTGAAAAATTCTCGCTATAAATTATCTATGAAAAATATTTTCTCAAACTACCAGATAAAGAAAACCAAACCCAAAATCTCACACGAGCACTGTGTGAACGCTAGATGTGAACACTAGCAACGCTAGAAACACCAGGGAGGGAGTTTGCCTTTCACGAGGCCACAACCCAGATTTAATCCCCAGTAACCCCTAGGGTCCCAAGTCCTGCCGGGAGTGATTCCTTGAGCGCAAAGCCAGGAGGAAGCCCTGAGCCCCGCGGGGTGTGACGGACCCCAATGGCCCCAAAATAACAAAAAGTCACCAAGGCAGTTAGAAACCTGTTCCATTTGCTAGTCCACAAATGCCTTCTGGGTTCCGGTCCAAGCCCCGAGCGGGGTAATGTGGGTTTCTGAGACCCCAGAGTAGCCGCGCATTGGGGAAGGAGGGTGGCACAGGTGTGGGGGCACCTGCCTCGTCAGTCATGGGGACCACTGGTCTCCCACCCTTGGACAAGTGGCCCAATAGCTTCGTCTCTGGCAAAAAGGTCATCACAGTCCAGTGCAGCTGGTTAAAGCGCCTACCCTGGCACCTCAGGAGGCCAGAGCCCGAGGTGCCCTAGCTAAGAGACAGCATCTGTCAAACCGTCATTAAGAGGAGAGGCGCTGGAGCGGGGAGGGCATTTGCCTTGCACGCGGCCGACCTGGGTTCGATTCCCAGCATCCCAAAGGGTCCCCAGAGCACCACCAGGACTAATTCCTGGGCACTTCTGGGTGTGACCCAAAAAGGGGGGGAAAAAAAAGGAGAAAATAGAACCACTTGTGGACCAGAGCGATAGTAAGTACGGTGGGCAGGGCATTTGCCTTGCATTTGGTTGACCCGGATTCAATCCCGGGCATCCCACGTGGTCCCCCAAGCACCACCAAGAGTGATTCCTGAGCCCAGCGCCAGGAGTAACCCGAGTGCTGCTGGTATGACCAAAAAGAAAAAGAAAAACCAGGGGCCTGAGGGATAGCACAGCAGGTAGGGCGCTTGCCTCGCACGCGGCTGACCTGGGTTCAAGCCCCGGCATCCCATAGGGTCTCCCAAGCACTAGGAGTCATTCCTGAGTGCAGAGCCAGGAGGAACCCCTGAGCAATGCTGGATGTGACCAATAAAAA
Source organism: Sorex araneus (assembly GCF_027595985.1). Classification (NCBI taxonomy): domain Eukaryota; kingdom Metazoa; phylum Chordata; class Mammalia; order Eulipotyphla; family Soricidae; genus Sorex; species Sorex araneus. The sequence goes on from NC_073306.1 coordinate 133,428,567, forward strand.
CAAAAACCAAGACCCACCTGAGGGCCGGCTGCATGTGAGACAGAAAGCCCTCCAAGCCATTCCGCACCCGGGTGGAGGGCTAACCTGGGCGCGGCGGCAGCCCCCCGAGCACCCCCGGAACCCACCTTCAGGTTGCCTTTGGTGGTGAACGCCCGCCCGCAGATGTTGCACACGAAAGGCTTCTCTCCGGTGTGGGTGCGCTCGTGGATCTGCAGGGCGCTGGCCGAGGAGAAATTCTTCCCGCATCGCCCGCAGCCGTGCTGCTTGGCCTGGCGCCGGGGCTGGGCCCCCAGCAGGGGGATCAGGCCGGGGGACATGGTCCCGGGCCCGGCGAAGGCTCCAGGAACCTCAACCTTGACGTGGGTGGGCTGCGAGGACCGGATGAGCGTGGCGGGGAGGCCGCTCCGACCTGCGGGGGAGAACAGACAGACCCAAGGGCCGACAAGTTAGGACCCGCCTGCCCCACCCCTACCGCCCCCCCTCCGTCCCCGCCCCCCGATGGCAGCAAATCGACACCACGTTCCCCCCTGAGTCAGAGAACAATCGCCACCTTCGGGGCGAAGGTAAAGCGGTGACACGGGACCCAGGTTCAAACGCCTGCATCTGGGGTTCCCCTTCCAACGCCCCCGGCGTGCTCGGACCCTGCTGTGTGCCTCGCTCCGCCTCATTTCATCATTAATCCGCAGCTCGGGTTTATCTACGCACACGGTGGGTTAGTCTTCTGGCCCGGCCCCCCGGTGATCCATGCGTGACCTTAGCCCTAGGGGGAGCCTTGGGGGTCAGGAGGCTACAGCCCCCCCTCTCCGGGAGCCCCTACTGTCCTCGCTCGCGGAGGGCAGTGCTCACTGAGGATAACCCAGGTCCTCTCGGGACGCAGGTCCCAGGACGAAACGACAGAGGCGTCCGAGTCCCCTCTGGCCAGAGAGACGCCAAGGCCAGCGGCCCTACAGGAGGGAGGGGGGGAGCAGCTCGGGGTCGGGCCAAGTTCGACCCACGTGTTCCTCGGGGCCGGGCCTGGTGCTCCCAACGGGACAGAAGCGAAACCCCCAGGGCCATCACCTTCCACGTCGGGGCGGCCGCTCTCGGAGCCGTCCGCTCTGCCGCCGGCCTCGGGAGACCTGGAGCGGGCACTTTCCGCTTGGCTAGTGGCCGGGGAGAGGGCCTGGGAGGACACGGCGTCCAGGGCGTCTGGACTCCGGCTCGGGTACTCCTGGTCTCCCGCCAGGGACGAGGACGAGCCGTCGCTCTCCACCGAGCCATTCTCCCGGCTGCTCTGCCGCTGCAGGCGCAGAGTGCCAGGGCCCGCCTTTCCCGGGGGGTCCAGGGGGGCCAGCACTGGCAGCCCCAGGATGGGCAGCGGCAGGGGGCCCTTGGAGGAGCCGCCGGGCGTCTCCGGGGGGGCGCCCTCGTCCCCGTCCAGGCCATCGAGGAGGAAGCCGTCGTCGTAGGCGGTGTTGGGGCCGCCGGTGGCGGCCTCGGGCTCCGCGGGCGGCGGGTCGGGCAGCGGCGTGTTGGGGATCTGGCCGCCCATGTGCATGCGGATGTGCTGCTGCAGCAGGACGGCGTTGGTGAACTTCTTCTGGCAGATGGGGCAGGAGTGTTGCGTCTTCACGGCCGCGCTGGTGCGGTGCACGCCCAGGTGCGTCTTGAGGTTGCCCTTGGTGGAGAAGGCGCGGCCGCACACGCGGCACGGGTAGGGGCGCTCGCCCGTGTGCGTGCGGTAATGCATCTTCAGGGAGCTCTGGCAGCTCAGCACGCGGTGGCACACGAGGCACTCGTTGGGGTCCGACGTGGCCTTGTCGATGTTCTCCACCAGCTGCTGCAACTTGAGGGTCTCGGAGCCCGGCTCGGGGGTCCTGCTGTTGCCGCCGCCGCCACTGGCGTGCGGGGAGGCCCCCAGGCCCGAGAGCCGGGCGCCCTCCTCGCTGTCGGGCGGGGGGCCGGGCTGCGGCTCGCCCAGGGGGTCCTTGGGGTGCGTGCTGGCGGGGAGACTCTGAGGTAGCCCTAGGTGGGGGGGGCCCGTGGCCAGGACCGGCTTGCTGTCTAAGCCGAGACTCGCTTCGTCTACGGGGACATAGGGGGGGCCGCCACCGGCTGCCACGCGCTCGTGGAGGTCGGCGAAGAGCAGGGGGTTGGCCTTCACCTGGGGGTGGCGATGGAAGTGCACCTTGAGGTTCCCCTTGGTGGTGAACCGGTGGCCACAGACCGAGCACACGAAGGGTCTCTCGCCGGTGTGGGAGCGCAGGTGGATCTGCAGGGAGCTATCGGTCCCCAGAACCTTGCTGCAGTACTTACACTTGTGTTTGTAGAGGGCGGGCTCGTCTTTGGGCTTGGCGTCCACCGGGGCGATGTTGGGGGGCTTCCCTTTCCCTTTCTTGGCCGGGTCTAACGCCACGGTGGAGAAAGAGCCCGGCAAGAGCACCGAGCCGGGGGCCTGAGGTAGCAGGGCGCCGGGGAGCCGCGAGAGGACGCCGGGGACCACGCGGGGCCCGTCGGGCTTCAGGGCCAGGGCCGCCAGCCCTGGGGACACCTCGCGGCCGGCGGCGGCGGCAGCGGCTGGGGACGGGGCGGCGTGAGGTAGCTTGGCCGGCTTCAGGGCGTCCAGGGCGAGCGCGGCCGGGCCGCCCGCTTTCTGGCTGAGCAAGGCCACGGCGGCCGACACCTGCTGGGACACGGGGCCGCCCAGCGTCTTGAGGGGCTCGGCGCCCGCGTGCAGCGCGTGGGACGCCCACAGGTTCACCTGCACGCGGATCTGCTCGGTGAGCTGGATCTGCTGCAGCTGCTGCTGCTGGAGGCACAGGATCTGCTCCAGCACCCACGGGAGGCTGCTGGCGCCGGGCAGGGGCGCGGCCGGCGCGTCCGCGCTCCGCTGGTTCACGGCCACCTTGGTGCCCCGCAGCGCCTGGAGCGTGACGTTGGTGCTGGCCACTTTGCCTTTGGGGACGTAGCTCATGTCCTGCGGGGGGGCGGGCAGGGCCCCCGCCTCCGCCTTCAAGTAGCCGCCGGGCTCCGCGCCGAGGGGCTTCTCGTGGGGGTCCCCGACGCCTATGACGCTGCCGCCCCCCAGCGCGTCCTCCCGGGGGCCCCCGTCCTGCCGGCCGGGGCTGGGGGGCGCGGGGGGGCTCAGCAGGGCCCCCGGGAAGTCGTCAGCCGGCCCCGGGCCCTCGCTCATGATGAGGACGGGCGGGTGTTTAGTGCAACTCTTCTTGTGCTCCGCGAACTCGGCGGGGCTGAAGCACTCGGCACAGCACTTCTCGCACACCAGGGTCTCCTCCCGCCGGCGCCGCTTGGCCGCCGCCCCGTCCATGCTGGGGTCATCGCCGCCCGGGTGGCTCAGTGGAGTCCCTGAGGCAGGAGAGAGGGGGAGAGAGAGAGAACTCAGAACTCTGCCCAAGAGTGAGCGCAAGGAGAACCCCGACAATTCAGGGCACCACGGCAGCCGTGTGCGGACGGAGGGCAGGGAAGGAGGGGGCACGGGGGCAGAGTGAAGGCGCCTCTTCCGGGGGGGCCGGGGGCGGGGCCGCTGGGGCACAGCTGTCCCCTCGCATGTCCAGCTCGGAGGCCGGGTCCTAACAGCCCCCGTCCCATAGGGACACGCCCCTCTACAGTCTCCCCAAGCGCGGGAGGGGCACCACCCCCAGAACACCCGTCTGGCCCCCAGGATGGATCAGCAGCACCCCAGCCGCCTGCAGCCACGCAGGAAACACCCGGGGAAGCGCAGGACGGACCCGGAGCTGGGCACCCGGACTCGGGCTGCAGGGACAGTCCAGCGGGGAGGGCGTCTGCTCTGCAGACAGCTGGCCCTTGGTTATCCCCGGCATCTCATGAGCACTGCTGAGTGACCCCCGCGTTGCAGAGTCAAGAGCAACCTCTGAGGGGCTGGAGCGATAGCACAGCAGGTAGGGCATTTGCCTTGCACATGGCCGACCCAGGTTCGATTCCAAGCATCCCATATGGTCCCCTGAGCACCGCCAGGGGTAATTCCTGAGTGCATGAGCCAGGAGTGACCCCTGAGCATCGCCGGGTGTGACCCAAAAAGCAAAAAAAAAGAGTAACCTCTGAGCATCACTGGGTGTGACCCAAAAACAAATAAAGGGGGGAAAACATTCATGAATCAGGGATCCAAGCGGAGCCTTGCACATCGAGGACCCACATTCACCCCCCCCCCCCGCAGGGCCCCAGAGACTCCTCCAAGCCTGCTAGGAGCAATCCCAAAGCACCAGTGCTAGGAGTTAAGTCCTGAGCATTACTGGCTACGGCCCCAGAACAAAGTATCTGCTGAGCAAAGGGCACCTTCCTGTCAGGGAGGGAGCAAGGGGACTCAACCCTGCCGCCAGCCTAATGATTAACACTGGGAAGGGCGGGGCTGGAGAGGGCAGGACACGGTGCCCCCTCCCACCCCCGACTTGCCGACAGAGGGCTGCCGATAGCACTGAGCACTGCCAAGAGTCAACCCCCGCGCTGTGTGGGGGTGTGGCCCCCAAACCAAAACAGTAACAGGGGGAACCGGGCCAGCGGCAGCTGCCGGCTAGGTCAGGCTCTGCATGCGGCCGACCTGGGAGCCGTCTGAGCCACCCACGAGGGTCCAAGGCCGGGAAACAGCACCTCCACGCGCAGGGCCAGGAGCGGCCCTGGGCACCACCCGGTGGGCAGGAAGACCAGACTCCGTGCCAGAGTGGAGGGCAGGGCCCACCCTCTTTCTGGCCACCCCAACTGTCCCCAAGGGTGGCCTGAACAGCAGCACAGCAGAGGTCGGGCATCAAGTCGCCGGGTGAGAGAGGGCGAGGCGCCCTGACCGCTGCCGGGAGACGCCCCCCCAAGCTGGCAAGGCCGCCCTGGGAAGATGAAGGACCGTGTGCGCCAGGAAAGGCATGAGCACGGAGAACAAGCCTTCTGGAGCCTTCTAGATGACACCAGATCGTACCACGGAGGAGAATGTTTCTCAAGACTCTCAGAGAACAACACTGGGGGGGGGTCCCCAGTCACAAGACCGCAGCTCCTTCTGTGCTTTAGGGACTTAGGGACATTACTGAGTCCTTCCCTGGGGGAGAGAGACCTGAGAGGCGGGGGCCCGCCTGCAGCTCACAGGCCTTTCCCCAGGGGCTGAGGAGGGACGCGGCCACTCTTACTTCTGGGCCACCCGATATATGCACTGTCCACCGGTGGGAGCCACAGGCCTGGTTATGCATCACGAAGATGCTGGTTCTACCGTGCAAAGGCCCAAGCACAAAGGTTTGGGTTTTTTTTTTTTTTTTGCTTTTTAGGTCACACCCAGCTATGCACAGCGGTTACTCCTGGCTCTGCACTCAGGAATCACTCCTGGCAGTGCTCAGGGGATCCTATGGGATGCTGGGAATCGAACCCGGGTCGACTGCGTGCAAGGCAAACGCCCTCCCTGCTGTGCTATCGCTCCAGCCCCCCAAAGGGTCTTTTTGACACACGTGTCGACAAAGAACAAATGAAATGCTTCCACGGGCAGCACAAAAGCCAAGTGTGCAGACTTCAGACTTGTGGACATTTAAACGTTTGGTTCTTTGGTTTGTTTTTATGTTTTTGGCGGTAGGGGGTGGGGATGTGGCTTTGGGCCACACCAGTACTGCTCAGAGCTTACTCCAGTCTCTATGCTCAGGAAAATATTCCCGGAGGTGCCCCAGGGACCCCGTGGTGCCAGGCCTGACCCTGGGGAGACCCGGTGCAAGGGAAGTGCCTTCCCCACCTGCTGTCTTTCCAGGCCCCCGGCGTCAAATGTTCAGGTGAAAATAACAGTTCCCACGGGGCTAGCGAGATGACCCAGGCCAAGGCCCTTGTCTCATGAGTCAGCCTTGGTTCAATCCCAGCGCGTCCGACACACAGTCTGCGTAGTTTCAATCCCAGGCACCGCACAGAGCCAGGAGGAAGTCCTGAGCACTGCCAGGGGTTTTGTTGTTGTTGTTGGGTTTTTTTTTGGGGTCACACCTGGCAATACACTGGGGTTACTCCTGGTTCTGCACTCAGGAATTACCCCTGGCGGTGCTCAGGGGACCGTATGGGATGCTGGGACTCGAACCCGGGTCGGCCACTTGCAAACACCCTACCTACTGTGCTATCACTCCAGCCCCTCAAAGCTGTTTTCGGAGCGACAGGACAGGAAGTAGGAGGTTCGTCTCACATGCAGCCAAGCTGGGTTTGATCCCCAGCAACCAGAGGGTCCCCCAAGTGCTACCAGAAGGGGTCCCAAGTGAAGAGCCAAGTGTAACTTCTGAGCAATGCTGGTGTGGCCACCAACCCCACAAATTGTCTTTTAAAGGAGAAACGGTTTCTAAAGAATTAAAAAGGGCCCATTTGTATTTTAAGGACCCATCTGAAACTTACAGACTGGGGGATGGGCGGGTGCTGGCCAGAGCAGGTATGCAGAACCCTAACCATCACTGGCTCCACCCGCCTGGGGTATCCCTCGGTGCTTACTCCTCTTAACTCAGCAGTGCTTACTTCAGCGTATTTGGTTTCTGGGAAAGGGGGGGCACACAGCGGTGCTCAGGAGACCAATAGGGTGCCAATGACCAGACAGTGCCAGCCACGTGCCAAGCAAGCACCGTCCCCCGTACTAGCCTCACCCCCGTGAGGTTTAGGGGGCCAGAGAGGCTCTATTGAGCTCAGGCACCAACCACTCATGCCATGGAGGCTCCCATCCAAGCCAACAAAAACACTGACAGGATTAGGAGGACAGAGACAATGACAGGAGTGGCAGGGAACAGCCTGGCGCGTGTGGTGCGGGATAAAAACACTCGCCAAGGAGCTGGAGCGGTAGCACAGCGGGGAGGGCATTTGCCTTGCACGCGGCCAAGACGGGTTCGATTCCCAGCATCCCATAGGGTCCCCTGAACACCACCAGGAGTGATTCCTGAGTGCATGAGCCAAGAGTAACCCCTGTGCATCGCCGGGTATAACCAAAAAAGGAAAAAAAAAACTCGCCAAGGGGCCGGAGCCATGGCACAAGAGGGAGGGCGTTTGCCTTGCATGCAGCCAATTTGGGTCCGACCCCCGGCATCCCATTGGGAACCCTGAGCACCGCCAGGAGTGACTGCTGGGTGCAGAACCAGGAGTACCCCTAAGCATTGCCGGATGTGACCCAAAAAGCCTCACCCCCCATGCCAAAATCTTCCCCCAGCCCCCAGAATAAAGCCCTGATTTAGAGAGGGTCCGGCCAGTAGCAATGTGGGAGGGGGTGACCTCAAAACAAGGCTCTCTGAAAGTGCCACATTTCTGAATCTCCACAGCCGCGTTGGGCATTAAAGTGACCTTGGCAGCCTCTTGCAGACAAGCTTGCACCCACTGGACGTCGGCCGGCCACACAGCATTCGTATCAGTGAGTCGATATTTGCTCCACTCCTCTCTGGGGCTCCAGAACAGTGCTCAGGAGGCCCCAGGACCTCCCCAAATATATTCCCCAAATATACTCCTAGCAGTGGTAGGAGCTGACTCCCGAGCCAGGAGTAAAGTCCTGAGCACCACCGGGAGAGAGCCCCCAAATTCTCTGATGTATCTTACACGGCATATACTCAGCCGACACAGCCGAGTGCTGTTACAGGGTTGACAGAATGGCACCGGCAGGACCCACCAGGAGCACAGGGGCAGGGAGTTCCATGCAGGGCCAGGCATCGAACCCGGGGCCTTGAGCACGCCTGGCGTGCATCCCTGACTTCTGGGGAAGGGCAAGGGCGGTGCTCAGTGAAGCTGATGTGCTGACACCGGCACCTCTCGGCTGCCCTCCCAGTGCCCATTCAAGCCTGCCGGAGGTCACGGCAGCACCAATGGAAAACGAGCCCGTGATTCTGAAACAATAGTGACTGACGGGATCAACGATGCCAGGTGCCATTCGAAACATGCAGGAGACTAAATGAAGTCCCCCTCACAGCTCAGAAGGGGGAAACCAAGGCAGGGGACCTCCAGCCACAAGGCTCCCAGCCCATTCTGCCCGCGGGCAGCGCTCAAACCTTCGGTTGAACCCTGAAGGCTTCCCACCATGTTTCCTCTTAGAATTGCAACTTTCTTTCCTCTTACAACACCCCAGAGACCCTGGGTGGGTGGAAAGGCCAGGTGAAGGGGGTGTGGCTTAGAAAAGCACCCTGGGAGAGGGGTCCCAGAGGGTCGAGTGTTTGCCTTGTGGGCAGCTGACCCAGGGTTGATCCCCAGCATCCCACATGGTTCCCAGAGTTTCCTCCTGAGATCCAAAACCCAAACAAACACATTAAGCATCTTCCCAGGGCCCAGCACCCGTCACTGAAAGCATTAGGGGGTGCAGTCCTTGCCCCAGGCAGGTGGGGAGGGGCGGGGACAGGACTCATAGCCTTGCAGGAAGAAGGGTTACAAACAACATCAGTTCCCAGGCTCCCAGGAAGTATCCACGCAGACTCTTTCCCAGGACTTTCAAGGAAGGGCTGAAGGGCAGGCGAGCAACTCTGTATCAACAACTTGCAACAACTACAACTTGCAACAACTTCCCATAGAAATTCAATCTGTTAAATTTACTAGGGGTAGATGTCTGGTATTAAGCGTACAAATACCTAGAGAATATGTAAACCCACATAAATCCTGTTCCCCACACCCCCCCAAACATCCAGGGGGGTAGAAATTGCCAGTGCCAGTAGGGGGAGTTTTTTTTTTTTTTTTTTTTTTGCTTAAAGAGATAGATTGGGGGAGAAGAGGGTGTGCAGGTGATTTTTCTACAAAGGTGGGGACCAAGCCCCACAAAAGGGAACCCCGAGTGCCAAATAGCACCACCATTCTCCACAAACCCCCAAGCCCCTCATTCTGAACTCTTCACAGCCATAACCGAATGCCGGTGCTCCCACTCTGCAGATGTGGAAACTGAGGCCTCAGGAGAAATGTCTCCAGGACAGCAAAGACCACCTGTAGATTACATGGTGGGCCAGAGAGAGTACAGTGGGGAGGGCGCTTGCCCTTGCAGACAGCTGACCTGGGTTCAATCCTTGTCACCGCACTTGGTTCCCCAGAGCAGAGCTAGGAGTTGACCCCGAGTACAGAGCCAGGAGTTAAGTCCTGAGCACTCGCCGTTTATTTCCTATGGTGCCTAATTCAGAAAATGAGCTTCACAGCGAGCGTGTTAAGTTTCTCGAACCTTTCTTAACTTCCTCCCCCCTCCACGAGCTCATAAAGCATGTCCCTCGAATCATGCCCACACAGGCGAGTTTAATGGCTCAGATACTGCACATTTGTGTCTACACAGCCGGCCGCAAACCACCACCAGTATCAATACAGGTTTCTGTCCCTTCACCCAAATCAAGACTCATCTCCCCTCTGGGGGGACCTAGTTTGTTCCAAACCCTCAAGTGGCCGGGAAAGCTGGCCTTTGGTCATGAACCCGAGCTACACAGAACACTGCTTCTTCCTGTCCTGGATTTGGGGAGCATTCCTCACTGGGGCTCCCAGACCCTGTTTCATCGTGCAAGAAAAACAGAGGCTTTAGACCAGAGAGACAGTACAGTGGGCAGGGCGTTTGCCTTGCACATGGCCAACCCGGGTCCGGGTTCGATCCCCGGCATCCCATATGGTCCCCTGAGCGCGCCAGGAGTGGTTCCTGAGTGCAGAGCCAGGAGTAACCCCTGTGCATCACCGTGTGTGACCCAAAAAGCGTGCAAAAAAAAAAAAAAAAAAAGCAGCCCGGGGCTGGTGTGATAGCACAACGGGTAGGGCGTTTGCCTTGCACTCGGGTTCGAATCCCAGCATCCCATAGGGTCCCCTGAGCACCACCAGGAGTAATTCCTGAGTGCATGAGCCAGGAGTAACCCCTGTGCATCGCTGGGTGTGACCCAAAAAAGCAAAAATAAATAAATAAAAAGCAGCCCATGATCCCCAAAGTCCTGGCTTCTGAGCGCTGTTTCAGCGGACGTCTCAGCAGCCCCCCACCCGCCAATATTCTGTTGAGGCGCCGTCTTTGGCACCAAAAAGGTTAAGCTCCCCGGACTAAAAGGATCCCAACAGTTCCCAAGAGTGATTTACAACCTGAATACCAACTTGCCCTCACTGTATACACAAGGCCCCTGCAGCCTCCCGCAATACCCCCAACATCTCACCAGTCTTAAAGCAGCAGCAGCTGTTTGCTCCTGCAGTTAAAAAAAAAAAAAAAAAAAAAAAAAAAACTCGACCTCCAGACCACCAATGGCAGAGTCTGAAGCTCTATTTGCCCAAGAGTAAGAGGGCTCAGTTATGAACAATCGCGGCTAGGTTTAACTTAACCCTTCCCCAAAGGAAAAAGCAAAGTTCAGAGGGATTACAAGGCAAGCGGTGGGGCCCTCCCCCACCCCACCCCCACTCCGAATTTTAGGAATGTTATCTCTCTGCATCAGTTATCCAATAAGTTGGAAGAATGCGGTAAACCCGGCAGGGGTCCTACATTCAATCACTGCCAAATGGATAGAAAATACTCTTACTATTGTATGGGAAGAAAGCTCATCTATTAGGGGCCAATTGGATCCTGAAAATGCTTAAAAAAAAAAAAAAAGAAAACCTGTATATCTTGAGAAAGGCATTAGGCCTCGGCTTATCTCCCCCCCCCCATCCAATATTAAAGGAACTACAATGAGTAGATTATCTAAAGCACACAGTATCGCCCCTCCCCCTCCCCCACTCAAGGATAAGCACTTTAGAGGGGGGAAAAAAAGGAAATGAGAAGTTCGTCAGTATTAAAAGTTCAAAGTACCCTTTTACCAGCTCCAGTTCACACCTGAATTCAGCAGAAACAAGTCTTCAGGGCAGAGATGGCAAATCGGAGCTGGAATGAAAGGGACCGCTGAAGAGCTAAGGAAATTATTTCAGCGGGTCTTGGATCAAACCCCAGAAATCCACGCAAGTGGCAGCAGGGGGCTAGAGCAATCGTACAGCAGGTCGGACCCTTACCAGGCACGAGTTGGACCCTGGCTTGGTTCCCTGACCCCTCCAGAAGTGATTCCCGAGTGCAGAGGCAGGAGGAAAACCCCTGAGCACTGCTGGGTAAGGTCAAAGAAAAAAAAAAGTGCCCGAAAAGGGCTCTATCCAGCTCCACACACGGTCCCCAAGCCAGGAGTGACCTCTGAGCACTGTCTGTTACGGTTCCAAACCCCAAATAATTCAAAAATGTTTTTAGGTTTTGGGGCTGTACCTGGCGACGCTACTGAGGGCTTACTGCTGGTTCCGTGCTCAGGAATAACTCCTGGCAAGCTCAGGCGACCATACGAGGTGTCAGGGATGGAACCCAGAAGTCCGCCACATAAGGTCAGCGCCCTACCTGCTGTCCTCTCTCCAGCCCCTTGCACGAAGGGTGATTTTGAAAAGAAAACTTATCAAAATGTCTTTTTTTTTTTTTTTTTTTGCTTTTTGGGTCACACCCAGCAATGCTCAGGGGTTACTCCTGGCTCCCATCTGGGGTGATGGGGAGACCATATGCGACGCCGGGGACTGAACCCAGGTCGGCCGCATGCAAGGCAAACGCCCTACCTGCTGTACGATCGCTCCAGCCCCTCATCAAAATGTCTTTTCGACCATTTTCACAGGGCTTAGAGCCAGAGAAAAAACAACTGCCTGAATTTGCTTTCCAGGGTCCTCAATCTAAAAACCTGCACAACAGCACACTTCAAAAACTCCAGGGTGGATGAAAACCAAACAGTCTTCATTACTTTGGACAAAATCCAGTGCTGACCACATTGCCAGCACACAGTAGGTCTCCAACAACTGAAATAAAGACGCTGAGCCTCCACTGCAGAGAAGAACGCCAATACCCTAACGGGAATGCTCGCGCGAGCTTCAAAGGGTTAAAAAGCCATGGAACCAGGCTGGACCGGTCCACTTCAAAGGCTTTCCCCAAACCCAGTTTCCCCAGCACCCGACCACTACAAAGCTCATTTAGAGGCCGAGCAAAGCTACACGCCCCTCTCCCTCCACCCCCCCCCCAAAAAAAAACTGGAGGAAGTCAGCCCGGCCCTGACCGATCAAGTATCTCCACTTGTGCATTTTTAATAGAACAAAGGGGCTGTCGGGAAAGCGGCAGGTCCGCCCGGCTTTTGGAAACCTAGAAAGCAGCCCTGCAATATTAGCGAAGGCACTAACGAGACTTCCTCTGCCTCCATTCAACAGGCACTCCCAAGTGGCCTGGGTCTCACAATCCCGGAGGCCTGAATCTCCTCTTCCAGGCTCGTTACGGAGGCCAGGCAGTTACTGGAAATTTGGGAGTCCTAATTGTTGTAATCCAGTCCAGCACAAAGGGCGTTTGAAACTCTTTTGAGAAAATGCTAATTTTCTCCTAGGTAGCGGGTACTCTGCCCACCTGCAGATTTTTTGACCTGCTAATTGATTCCCCCCACCTCATTTTCTCATTTTCCTCTCAAACGCTACATCCTTCACAAGTGGGTCTCAAGTTGGCTTTGCAAGAATGGCCAATGTTTCACTGATAAGTTTGCAGCAACCCTTTCCATATGTATATATATTTTACACACACACACACACACACACACACACACACACACGCTAGCAGCTCAAAGGCAAAAACGCAGTCCGCGCAAATAAACGCAGAGCTCGGCGAAACGGCTCTTCCTTCCACGGCGGCAGCTCCCTACCGCATTCTGGGGTCGAGGGATTCTTCCCGGGAGCCCCCAAAGATTTCGCAGGGACTCACCCCGCCCCGTCAGGTGTGCGCCGTACCTGCGCGGGGACCCGCCTCTCAGCACATGGCGCACCTCCAGGCGGGGCCTGCAGGGGGCACCCGCGCGCAACGCGGCCGTCCGCTCCAATCCCGGCGATCAATAGCGACCCCCTCCGCCCCCCAAGCGTGGAGGGGGCGCACGGCCCGGCCTGCGGATCCCAACGCCGCTCGGGCGAACAGACCCCAAAGTCCAGCCAGACTTCACTCGCGAAGCCCCCCGACTCCCCGTCCCGCCCGACGCGCCCAGCGCCCCCGCTAAAGGTGCCCAATGCCACCCGGAGCCCCGCGGGCGCGCGCCCACCCAATATGAAGGGGGCAGGGGGGGAAGGGGAGGTCAGGGCAGGATCAGGGGAGGGGTCAGCCAGGAGCTCGCCCCTCCTCTCCGGAGGAAGCCGGCGGGGGAGGGTTAACCCTTTTGTTCCAGGTGGGCCCCGCGAAGAAACTCCACGGCTCCCCCCCACCCCGGGCACAAAGGGCTCTTCCCCCGGGGCCTCGGGCGCCCGGAAAACGCTCCACCCCCCCCACCGCGCCGACCCCTGAGCAAGATGCTCATTAGCAGGGAAATAAGGGCTCCCCGGACCTAGTAAATAAATAAAAACTGGGGCCGATTGATTACCGCTCGGGAGCTCCCCCGGTGGGAAGAAGAAAAAAAAAAAAGGCGGGGAGGACACGGTAGCCCCCCCCCAAAAAAAACTATCGACCCTAGCGGGTCGCATCTCCAAGTGCCCGGGGGCGGAATCAGAAGGCGGGCGGGGAGCGGCGCGCGGCGACCCCCTCGGGCCCGAGCGCCAAAGTCCCCTCCCCCCACGCTGCGCCGCAAACTTATCGGGCGACAATTTGGCGGGCCGGGCCGGGGGGCACCGTGCGCACCCGCCCAGCCCCTCATCACCCTTCCGGGGCGCGGGGCCTCGGGGCCGCAGGAGCTGGAGTGCGGGGGGCCAGGGGGAGGGGGCCGGGGGTCCCGAACTCCCGTCGACCCGGCCGGCCGCGGAAGCGTGGGCTGGGGGCGCCCCCGGGGCGCGCCCTGGCCCGACCTCTCGGCCCGCACCCCCGGGGCGCGCCCTGGGGGAGCCGCGGGCGCCCGGCCGGGGCGGCGCGGCGGGGCGGCGGCGCGCTCGGGGGGTCCCCCAGGGGCCGGCGCCCCCCCCCCCCGGCGCGGCCGCGGTTATTTTTAGGAAGTCGGAAATCAAAGATGGCTGGAGGTCAGGCCCGAAAGGTTAGGGCGAGCTCGGCGCCCCGGGACCCCGGCCCGCACCCCCAGCCCCCCGCGCCCCGCGCCCAGCGCGGGTGGCCCGCACCCAGCCCGGGGGTGCGAGGTCGTGCCCCCTCCCCCCAGCGCCCGGCCCGGAGTGGGGGTGGCGCGCGGCCCCCCTCGCCCCCTCCCCAGCGGGGTCGCCCGGCCGGGGTGCGCCCCGTCCCCCACAAGCCCAGTAGCCCCGAAAGAGAAAAGGGGACCCCCGGGATCTTTCTTTTACAAGCGGCGCCAGCGAGGGAGAAGGGGGGGATCTAAGTTACAAGTGGGGGGGGAGGTTAGGGGTGAGGGGAGTGGAACCAATTAAGAGAGGGGCAGAGGACAAGGAACTTTCGCGAACAGGAGAGGGTGGGGGGGCCACTTTTCAATAAGCGCAGACCCTCCCCCACCACCACCCACCACCCACATACCCACCCAAGGCAAACTTGGAAGCGGGGAGAAAAGTGCGAAATGCACCGGGGCGCGGGTCCCGGGAGGGCGCGCTCCTGGCGACTCCCCTCCTCCCGGCCGGCGCCCCAAGATCTCGGCTGCGGGGGTCCCGCGCGCGTCCCGAGCCCGCCAGCCCGGCCGCCCCGGCGTGCGCCCCGGCCCCGCTCACCCGGCTCCCCCGCCGCCGGCGCCGTCTCTGCAGGCTCCGCGGGCGGCTGCTGCGCGCCCTGGTCCTCGTCGGAGTTGATGTGTTGGGGTTTCGCCTGCTTGCGCCTCGACATGGTGCGAGCATGGGGGCGCCGGGAGAGCCGCGGTGATTTGCCCACTCCGCCACAAATTCCTGGAGTTGGGAAATGTACCCCCCTTCGGCCGGAACGCGCATGTCCCAGTAATTATTATTATCAATAATGCATTGCGATTTATCATGAGCCCTGACAGCTGATTGGCCTGGGTCCAAGACCTCAGAGATCATTTAAATAAACCCTCATTGATCAGGGAGGGGCGAGGCATGCTGGGCCTTGTAGTCCGGCCGGGCCGGCGACAAAGGCGTGTTCATCTCGGGAGCGCAACTAATTAGCATCCGGGCTCACATTGGCTGCGCCGGGGCCGAAACCCCAAGGCACGGTCCTCGCCCCCGCGGCCCCGGCCCCGGCCGAGAAAAAACAAAAATAGTTGTGTACTCGCTGGAAAAAGAGGGGCTTCTTGCGAAGGTTTGCAAAGGAGCTGGCTGGGCAGTGCGCGCCAGATAATTACTTTTGTAAGGTTCCTATCCGCGCAAGCCCGGAGAAAAGGTCTTTATTCGGGGGGATTATTTTTGCCCAGTTGGGACATATTGGAGATAAAACTACAAACAAACAAGAAAAAAGACTCAGATCTGGCCCCTCCCGTGTTATTTTTGGTGCAAATATTTATAGTGAGTTTCGAGATGCCTGGAGAATGAAGAATGACTCAATCCTCTTACCCCGTCTTCACTCAGGAAAAGGTGGTCTTCGATTTCCAAAATTCCAGATTATCCCCTCATCACAATTTCTCTAAATGGTCAATAATAAATCCCAGGATTCAAATCCACACGGTTTGGTTTATTACAATGAGACCTTGATTTCTAGCATGGGGATTATTTTTTTTTAACACTTTCAAAGGACTCAATTCTAAATACAGAAAGGGCAGATTAAAAGCCAGTATAGTCAGTGATAAAATCGAAATAGCAAGCAATTGCATTTTTCCCTCATGAGCCATAAATGTCGGATAACATCATATTTTATTCCAAGATAATGCTTTTCCATCTCCCCTGGAGTAGCAGTTTCTTATCATTATTGTACTGAGGACTGGATTTTTTTTTTTTTGTAAATATGGACTTCATTATGGAAAAAAATAAGGAGACTTCTCTGGCCTTAGAACTACTTGGAATTTTCTAAAACTGTGTGACGTAGAAAGTCATTCTCTATGTTCCACATAGAAAGTGCTCCAGAAAGAAAAAAAAAACCTCGAATGAATGATTAACTCCCCAGTCTCCCCTACTTCTATTTTCATGACTGCTCTGTCTTCACTTGGATTTACTTCATTGGAAAGGACTGTTCATAGAAACCCTTTCCTCCACGTTTGTGTTTTCTCAATTAGTTCTTCAACATGTTCCCAGCTTGTAAGAGTTTCTCATAAGTTCATCAGGAATGCAAGCAAAATAGAATGGGGGGTTCCTAAATGAGATCACCTGGGCATTTGGACAACCCCAGGCAGAAAATAAACCAGCTTGATCATCTTTCTGATACTCAGGACCATTAGCGAAAACTTATGGAAAGAAGGAAGGGAAACCTCCAATGTCTCTGAGTAGGTTTGAAAATATTTTGCATTGTTTTCCATAAATCCCCTACAGCAAAAAAGATAGAGTGACAGAGCCCACGCCCCGAGTTGGAAAGGCAAGAATTTCGTTTTCTAATACATGGCGGCCATGGAGAATTCTCATACTGGTCAGGAGACCAATTCACAGCTGCCTCGGGACTAATCTCTTTATATTCCCCACACCTTTTCTGTGTAAGAATGTAGCCAGCCGCAGATGTAATTTACAGATCTCAATGGATGTGTAGTAGAGTCACAGCTCCAGAATGATTAGTGATGTAAGGAGAATCTCATTTAAGATGGGGTTGTTTACTCGGAGTCACTTTTGTTGGTGGTCGTTTTAACAGCGATCCTTTGTGCTCTGAGCAGAAATTGTACTGCTTGACTCTCCAGGTGGTGCTGATAGTAATTGATTGAACCCCTAGTCTGTGGCCCAGGCAGCATGAAATGGACAGACTGATCACCAAGCATCTTCCCAGTTTGCTTTTTGCTTTTGCTTTTTGGGTCACACCCGGCAATGCACAGCGGTTGCTCCTGGCTCGTGCACTCAGGAATTACTCCTGGTGGTGTTCAGGTGACCCCTCTGGGATGCTGGGCATTGAACCCGGGTCAGCCTCGTGCAAGGCAAACGCCCTATCCACTGTGCTCTTGCTCCAGCCCCACCAGTCTGTTTTTTATCCCCTGACAACATGAGGACTATGTTCCAAGATGTCAGTAGTTTGGGGGACTCCCATGGAGGATCCATCCCCAAACCCCAGCCTTTTTCCCCTCACACCCCAATGTCCACCATCTTGCAGCCGTGAAAGAGAGAGCAAACAGAGAACCATTGCGCTCAAATAAAACACGCTCCATTCAGCCTGCCCTGGAAAATGCGAGGGCAATGGAAATAACTTCTATAGACCTACTCAAAAGAAATGATTCGGGGCTGGAGCGATAGCACAGTGGGTAGGGCGTTTGCCTTGCATGCGGCCGACCTAGGTTCAATCCCCAGCATCCCATAGGGTCCCCCAGCACTGCCAGGAGTGATTCCTGAGTGCAGAGCTAGGAGTAACCCCTGAGCATCACCGGGTGAGCCCCCACCAAAAAAAAAAAAAAAGCAAAAAAAGAAATGATTCCTCCAGCAGAGACCTGGGTGGGACCAGAGTCAGGAAAAGAAACAGATGATTAGAAAAGTTGAGATCAGACGTTACAGTGCTTTGGTGGGGGTGACTGGGTTTGGAGAATCCAATCATTCTCTCTAATATAGGCAGAAGTTGTTGGGAAATTCACCAATGCAGAAGCCTTGCTGTTTATAACATCTCAGACCCATAATCCCATTTTATCCTCATCAAAAGGATTTTTTATTCCCACTGATGGGAAAACAAACTCCAATGTGTGCTATGTTCCCGAACAAACTCACTTCCGATAATGGGGCAAGTCTAGGGGAAGCTGGGTGGGCTCTCTTCACCTAAGCCCACTTCAGCTCTGCTGTTTGTTTTGTTTTGGGGTCACAGACAGCGATGATCAGGGCTTACTCCTGGCTATGCACTCAAGAATCACTCCTGGCAGTGCTCAGAGGCTCATGGGATGCTGGGGATCGAACCCAAGTCTGTGTAAGGCAAGCATCCTGCCTGCTGCTGTACTTACTCTCTCTCTCTCTCTCTCTCTCTCTCTCTCTCTCTCTCTCTCTCTCTCTCTCTCTCTCTCTCCCCCTCTCTCTCCCCCTCTCTCTCCCCCCACTCCCACCCCATCTTCACTGCCTCTCCACCTGGTGCATAGCTACTACAACGCTTCCAAGCCTCCAGTCTCAGTTCAAATTTCCCTCCAAATTAGGTCTACCTGCCTCTCTTCTACATCTGGCAGCCAGCCAGCTCCTTTTATAACACAGTTAACAATGTATCAGTAGAGGAGTCAAAGTTCCGCATCCCATTGGGTCCAGCCAGGTGCGCTGATCCCTGAGTACAGAGCCAGGACTTAGCACTGCCTGCTGTAGCCCAAAAAGTAATAAAAAGAAAATGTATCATTACTGTTTCTATGCCATTCCCTTTTCAGGCAGCCCCCTTGGCCGTCCCTTAGCCCAAGTGACAGACCACAGACCTCACAAACGGTACTGAATAGGGCCTAGAGCGGGGAGGGCGTTTGCCTTGCACATGGCCAACCTGGCTTTCGTTCCAGGCATCCCATGTCCGCCAGGAGTGATCCCTGAGTGCAGAGCCAGGAGTAAGCCCTGAGTACTGCTGGGTGTATTCCCCAAACCAAAGCAAAAAAAAAAAAAAAAAAAAAGCAAGTGAAGGAATCAACAGTGAATGACTTTGGCAGAGATAGGAGGGGGATATAAAATTAAGTACAGGAGAGGGATTATGGTTGGCAAGAATGTAAAATCAGGCAGCTGCAGAAAACAACACAGCCTTCCTCAAAGAATTAAACATTGTAGGACTGCACAGAGAGTTCAGCGTTCCATGGATGAGGCACTTGCCTTGCTAGCAGCTCAGCCCAGTTCAATCCCCGCACCCCATACGGCCCCCTGACCCACCAGAGGTCATCTCTTAAGTATAGAGCCAGGAGTCACCCCACTGGGTGTGTCCTCCCCTCCCCCTGCCATAAAAATAAAATTATCTTATTTCTGGGAATATATATGTCTCCAAAACAGTGGAAAGCAGAGCCACACCAAGAGGTATTTGTAGAGTCATGCCCATACCAACATTATTTGTTTATTTATTTATTTACTTATATTTTGGCGTTTTGGGTCACACCCAGCAATGTTCAAAGGTTACTCCTGGCTCTGCACTCAGGAATGACTCCTGGCGATGCTCGGAGCACCATATGGGATGCCGGGAATCGAACCTGCACTGGTCACATGCGAGGTAAATGCCCTCCCCACTGTACTATCGCTCCAGCCCCCATAGTAGAGTTATTCACGAAAGCCTCCTGAGAGCTCGCCCACAGGGGAATGGATAAACCACGTGTGGCCCAGGCACGCAGCGGCAGGAAACGCTGAGTGGCTGAACCGTGCGGCACGTCGAACTGCAGCACTAAGGACAGACGGGGCTTGATTCCTCTTCCTGGACGGCCAAGCCGGCAGCTGAGAGAGCCAGAGCCGACCCTGGATGCCGGGGACCAGGGGGATGGGCAAACGGAGCTAGTGTACAATGGGATAGGGTCTCAGGGAAGCGGAAGGAGAGAGAGAGACGGCAGGAGGCCGTACGTAGATGCGCTGGGCAGGGCACATAGTGGGAGAAGGGCGTTTCCCTCCGGGCATCTGATGGTGCACATCGTGTACCTGAGGGAACCCCACAGCCGTTGGGTCACCAGTCAGCTCGGCCATAGCCCAGTGAGGGTCCTTGGGGACACTGTGGACTCTTGACAGTAAATGACCAAGGGCTGAGCAACGCCAGTGCTTTGATGTGGGAAATGGGAGGTTTCGGTTCGGGGAAATGGAATTGTGGCCTTTATTTCCCCATGGACCAATATTAGGGACAGTGGTGTTGACTGAGTTGACCACCAACGCTTGACCCTGGGGGTCAGAGAGATAGCGCAGTGGATAGGGCGCTTGCCTTGCACGCAGCTAACCCAGGTTCAATCCCCAACACCCCATATGACCTTCCCCCTCCCCAGCACCGCCAAGAGTAATTTTCAATGCAGAGTCAGGACTAAGCCCTGAGCACCACTGGGTGTGCCCTCACCCCCAAAAACAGACTTGACCTCGAATGAAGTACTTCCGGTTCCTGCTTCCTGAGATTTAGACATTGAACTAAAATCACATCTGAAACCCAGCTTATAAGTCACAGAGAGTGCTTTATTATGGGGCCAAATGTCCACTTTTCTCAGTGTCCTGGCCCAGAGCCCTTCTGGGAAGATGATGTATGGCTGCAAATTCTGCTAATTGCAACAATCCACACTTAACTAATGATGCCCACTCCCCCCCACCGCCCCGCATGTCTTGAGATCTCTCGTCTTGACACCGTTTTATCAAACCCCAAATTGGTATCGAACAATTTCTCGCTCCAATTAGCCTCCGAGTTGTCAGTAATATATTGAAACCCACGACTGCGTCCTACAGAAGAACAAAGGGTAAATATTGCAGCGAGTTCGGGAAGGCAGGAACGAATGGTCAGAAATGAGTTTCTAGGCCGCTGGAGATGAGATGGGCCTGGAGCAGAGAGACGAGGAACTGGTCCAGGAAGCCGCTAGTGGGGGTCAGTGCCTGTGGCCAGCCCTGGCCACGGGCAGACAGGAGAGAATAGGATTCTCCAAACCTACAGCGGGAGCCCGATGGTTCTGCCCCTCCCCACTGGGCACCGTTTTCTTTTCTTTTCTTTTCTTTTTTTTTTTTTTTGCTTTTTGGGTCACACCCAACAATGCACAGGGGTTACTCCTGGCTCTGCACTCAGAGGACCATGCTCAGGGGACATGGGTTGCTGGGATTTGAACCCGGGTTGGCCACATGCAAGGTAAAAGCCCTACCCGTTGTGCTATCACTTCAGCCCCTGGGCACCGTTTTCAGTGTCTGGCACAGTTTGGGGAGTTGCTGGTTCCGGTCATGCTAACGTGTCACACTAACCTGAACAGGACAACCTCCCACCCCGCCCCCCAGCCAAGCCAACACCAAATGACCTGACCCCAACTGTCCTCAGAACCAGATTCTAGCAGCCAGTGTCTCTGTACTCAGGAATCACCCCTGAACATCGACAGGTGTAACCCCCACCCCCCCCAAAAAAAAAGCCAAAAAAAAAGAAAAGGAATCACTCCTGGTGGTGCTGGACCATATGGGATGGTCTGGACCGTATCAGGGATCAAATCCGGATCAGCCAAGTGCAGGGCAAGTGTCTCTCTCTCTGGCTCTGATTGCAAGGCTTTATTAGTATTTCCTTTTTGGGTTTTTTTTTTTTGGGGGGGTGGCATACCCAGAGGTATTCAGGGCTTACTTCTGTTTGTTTTTTTTTTCTTTTTGGGTCACACCCGGTGATGCACAGGGGTTACTCCTGGCTCTGCACTCAGGAATTAATCCTGGCGGTGCTCAGGGGACCATATGGGATGCTGGTAATCGAACCCAGGTTCGGCTGCGTGCAAGGCAAACGCCCTCCCCGCTGTGCTATCGCTCCAGCCCCATGAACCTGGGTATAATAATTTTTTCTTTTTTTTTTTCTCCAAAGCGTGTGTGTAGAGAGAAGGGGCACCGGGCTCTGCTTGGAGGGTCACTCCTGGCAATGCTTGCCTAATGCTGTACAGGTCACTGGCCTGGCCTGGCCACGGGGTGCAGCCAATGTCTCTGTACTTGCTTACGCCCAAGTCTGGGCAACCCCACAGGGCAATGATGGGGCGCACCAGGTGGTGGCAGGGATCCAACTTGGCTCCCCAGACAATGTACATCACAGGGGGGCTGGAGCCATAGGACAGCGGGCAGGGCCTTTGCCTTGCATGTAGAGGACCCGCATTTGATCCCCGGCATTCCATATCCCCCGAGCATCACCAAGACTAATTCCTGAGTATCACCCAAACCACCCCTGACACACACAGAAAAAAAGAAGAAAGTCATGGGCCTGTGACCACCACATAATCTCCCTCCCCTAATACTTAAAATAATAATAATAGTGATAGGCCTGGAGCGATAGCACAGTGGGTAGGGCATTTGCCTTTGCACTGGTAGACCTGGGTTCGATTCCCAGCATCCCATAGGGTCCTCCAAGCACCGCCAGGAGTAATTCCTGAGTGCATGAGCCAGGAGTAACCCCTGTGCATCGCTGGGTATGACCCAAAAGGCAAAATAATAATAATAATAATAATAATAATAATAATAATAATAATAGTGAAGTCCTTTCTGATAAAACTTCAAGTACTTAAAAAAAACTTCAAGTACTTAATCATAATTGCCAAATTTACTCATCTTCTCCATCGGAGCCTGCTAACTTCCAGCTGAGTGAACCCAGACATTCTGTTTTATTTGTTTATTTCTTTCTTTCTTTCTTTTTGGGTCACACCCGGCGATGCTCAGGGGTTCCTCCTGGCTCTGCACTCAGGAATCACTCCTGGCAGTGCTCAGGGGCCCCTATGGGATGCTGGGAATCGACCCCAGGTTGAGCCCCGTGCAAGGCAGACGCCCTCCCCGCTGTGCTATGGCTCCAGCTCCGAACCCAGCCATTCTGGCCTGTCCCTCCAGGACTGCACACCCCCGGGGCCAGGCTGCACAGCGGGAAGGCACTTGCCCTGCATTCGGCCAACCAGAGCTCCTCTGGCAGCCGTCAGGACCACTACGCCCCAAGCACAGCCCGGGGTGGTCCTACAGCAGAGTCGGGAGAAAGCCCTGAGCACCGCCGGGTGTGTCCCCCCACCAAAAAGAAACCAAATCCAAACCCCCGCAAAAAAGATCACACGAAGATGGCACACTGCGACCCGAACCCTCTCCGGGTGACTTAAATAATGCAGAGCAGAGAAAGGCGATCTGGTAATGGATTTCCTTCTCCTCTTCTGCGAGCCTCATAATTTTTATGTCCTTGGTTGCTACTGGAAATACATCCCGGAGTTCTGTTGGTTTTGCTGTGTCGGAGACGCTACATCTTTCTGCCGCAAGGAGAAGAATCTTGGCAATTGTGTTTTCTTCTTCTTCTTCTTCTTCTTTTTTTTTTTTTTGCTTTTTTTTTGGGTCACACCCAGCGATGCACAGGGGTCACTCCTGGCTCTGCACTCAGGAATCACTCCTGGCAGTGCTCAGGGGACCCTATGGGATGCTGGGAATCGAACCCGGGTCGGCCACATGCAAGGCAAACACCCTCCCCGCTGTGCTATCGCTCCAGCCCCCTCTTCTTCTTCTTCTTTTGGCTTCTTGGGGCCTACCTGGCAGGGCTGGGGGTTACTCCTGGCTCTGCACTCAGCAATTACGCCTGCAGTGCTGGTGGGGGGCGGGGTGTGTGTGTGTGTGTGGGGGGAACCCTATAGGATGCTGGGATCGAACTCAGGTCCACACCCTACCCGCCGAGCTATGGCTCCGTGGCCCCCAGCGATTGTGTTTCCAAGGCCCGTTTTTTCAGCTTGTGAAGGAACTTCGCCGTTTCTGAGAGTTGCCCCCGAGAGCTCCGTGCGGGCTCTCCTGGAGGTGACTTCTCAGAAAGTCTCAGTGCCTGCAGCTCTTCCATCTCCCTCTACAAGCTCCCCAGTCTCTTTGTTGGAGATTTGCAAATTCACAACCTTCGAGAGAGAGCTTTTGTTGTTGTTGTTGAATACTATCTTATTCCCTTTTTTGGGCCCGTTGTGCAAGCCAAATGGGCTGGCTCAAAAACCTGCTTATCAGGGCCCTCCCGGATTTCGTAACGGGGCAGGAGAAATGTATAGATTTTCAAAAACAAGTCAAAGGTTCAATTGATTGAACAATTTTTTTTTTCCCCCTACTGCCAGAGCTTCCATCTCCTTCCCATTTGTAGCAACTCTGATCAGCAGAGCGGCTGCCTCGGAGCTCCTTCCAGAAAGTTCTCCCTCTTGCCACTATACCAGACCCCCGTCTGCGGCTCCCTCTCCAAAGAGTGCCCATTGTTAAGTTTATCTTTGAAAACTATCCCCAAGAAGGTCCCTCTGTGGCTCTTAGCGCCGGCTTGCTGGCTTGCTTTATTATGACAAACCTTCGGCGCACTAAAAGCCTGGCTGTCCGGAAAGTTTACTGTCATAAAGACCTCTCCATCTTCGCAATATAAATTATAATCGAAAATAAACTTGTCAAAGGGGTCTACCCAACACACAAAAAGTGAGACAGTTCGAGCCAGGCAATTAAAAATGTTAATTGGCACGCAGAGGCAGGCCGAGGCGGCCATTGTTAAGATTACTGGTCTATAAACACCTAAATGGATTTTGTGACAGGGGAACAAAGGATCATCTTTTGACCATGAAAGGGAATATAAAATGTTCCTTTCTTTGTTTGAATGTGCGGAGAGATTTTAACTTCTTCCCCCCCACCCCACGCCAGCCCCGCAGACTCCCAGATAAACAAATGAGGGGCTCTAGTCTGGGGGGTGTTCAAAGGGACCAACGGGGATGAGACGGCAAATGGAGGGAAAGAGAAAAGGGGGGGAGGGGGCGCAGACCTGAGCAATCACCAAAGAAGAAAAGGAAGAAGGGGGGGGCGGAATCCAGGAAGAAAAGCAGAGACAGTAAACTCTGGACGCCAGGGAGTTCAGGCTAGAGGAAGATTTTTACTGATTTTCCTTCCACAGTTGGTCCGAGACTGAAGTTCTTTCTTGCTTTCTTTTTGAACTTTTTTTTTTTTTTTTTTTTTTACTTTTTGGGTCACACCCGGCGATGCTCAGGGGTTCCTCCTGGCTCTGCACTCAGGAATGACTCCTGGCGGTGCTCGGGGGACCCTATGGGATGCTGGGAATCAAACCTGGGTTGGCCCCGTGTGCAAAGCAAACGCCCTCCCCACTGTGCTATTGCTCCAGTCCCCAGGAAGTTTTTAATGCAATTTTATTTAGAAAGAGGCGAGGGGACAGAGGGAGAAGAACATACTCGAGAGAACATCGGCGTCTTCAGGACGGAAAAAGGCCAACAAAGAAACAGACAAGTCAGATGCACACAGGCTGAAGACCGACCAAGCCTATTTCACTTCAGTCTTGGACTTTGGGGCCACACCTGGCAGTGTTGCTCTTGGCTCTGTGCTCAAAGATCGCTCCTGGCAGGGCTGGGGAGAACTGGGGACTGAACCCAGTTTAGCTGAATGCAAGGCAAGCACCTTCCCGGCTGTGTGCTAGCTGACCGCCTCCAATTCCTTTTTATTTATTTATCTTTTCTTTCTTTTTTTTTTCCTTTTTGGGTCACACCCGGTGATGCACAGGGGTCACTCCTGGCTCTGCACTCAGGAATTACTCCTGGCGGTGCCCAGTGGATGCTGGGAATCGAACCCAGGTCAGCCGCATGCAAGGCAAATGCCCCAGCCCCTATTTTCTTTATTTTAGTTTGGGGACCACAATTGGTGGTGCTCAGGGCTAACTCCTGGCTGTGTGTTCAGGAATCACCCCCCCCCGAGGAGATGGGGGGGGGACCACCTGGGGTGCCTGGGATCAAACCCGGGTCAGCCAGGTGCAACGCAAGAGCCCTCCCCGCTGCCCTACTCTTGGTTTCGGGATGGGATTATAGAAAGGGTTGGATGAGGAGACAGTGGGCAGGGTGTGGGGGGGGGAGGGACTGGCTAGTCAAGGAGAGAAGACAGTGAGAGCCGTGGGGGGTCCTGGCCCGCGTGGTGGGCCCCTGTGGGGATGCTCCTGAGAATTCCCTCCTCCTGGCACTGTGCTTTCCGGGCCTCTCTCCGACGGGAAGGCGTGGGTTTCTCTGTGAATGGAGCTTGGCCCGGCAAGAGAGGGGAAAACGGCTTGTGAGGGAGTAGGCCAGGGAGCTGGTGGACGGCCACGGGAGGCAGGACGGTGGGAGGGGACGGGATGGGGAGAAGAGACCACTGACCCCACGATGGTAGGACCTGTCCACCCTGGCAGAGGGTGGGGGTGGGGTTGGGGCGTGGGTGCGAGAGGAGGAGGGAGACGCTCAGGAGGGGTGCTTGGAATTGAGGACGGGGTTGTTCTCGAAGAGGAGAGAGCCGGAGCAGGGGACCATGAGCAAAAGACGAGGTATTGATGGGCTCCCCAAAAGACAGGCTGTGCACGGGCTCCCCAAGAAACAGGGTGCAGGGGCCAGAGTGATAGCACAGCAGGGAGGGTGTTTGCCTTGCACGTGGCCAACTGGGTTCCATCCC